>NW_026067949.1:18607683-18638331 GCF_014885135.2 Alexandromys fortis
AAGATTGGGATAAAGGAAGGTCGGATAGGGGAGCAGGGAAGCACATATCTTAGTTAAAAGAGCCACCTTAGTGTTGGCAAGAGACTTGAACCTAGAGTGGCTCCCAGGAGCCCAAGGCGATGTCCCCAGTTAGTCCCTTGGGAAACTGAGGATAGGGAACCTGAACTGACCCTATCCTATAGCATTACTGACGAATATCTTTCATATCACCATAGAACCTTCATCTGGTGATGGATGGAGATTGTGAAGATATTTTTAAACAAAAGAGTAACTCTCTCCCTTGTCAACTTGACAATCAAGCGTCTTACTTCTAAGCCATATACATACAATCCTTGTCTCTATAGTCCCAAGACCATGTTACAATGTAAAATGCATTCATTTCAGCCCTCCTTTAAAATTGCTACAGTTAACAACATTTCCTATTCTTGATTCAATTCTTTATTTCTATTCAATATTTTCTAACTCTAATACATTATAAATGGAAAGAAAGGCTATATACCTATCTAATATAATGGCTAAGCAAATGCTCTTAACCCAAGAAGGAAGAAGCAGAAAAAAAAAAAAACAGCAAGGCTTAAGTTCATTGGAAAATAACCAAATTCTGCATCTCCATGTTTAACATTGGGGGCTAGTAATCAACTTGGCTAGACCATAAATATGTAGGTATTCCAACTTTTTTAGCCCTTTCCGCCTACATCATGTACATCTCCTCTAGCGGCTATTTCCACTTCATAATGGCAGATGTTCAATGGTAAATACTTTACTGGTTCTGGCATCTCTAATTGCCTGGAGTACGCATGACAACATAGACTCATCTTCTCAGCTTGATACAATGGCATTTTCATTCCTTGCAATGACTCTAAAAACCCTCACTATGCTGGAAGTCAGTTGTTTTCAAAAACTGGAACAAGATTATATGACACAGTTGATCTTTCATCCATCACATCTCCAAACAATATAACAGTAAAAATATCTGCTGTCAGAGTTATCATGGTCCTTCTAAACCACAGCTACTATAACTCCTGTGTGATGATCATATCAGTTTATACTTTTTTTCTTCTAAATATATTTATTTATATTTTATGTATGAATGCTCTGCTTGCATACCTGCATGAGAGATAAGGGCACCAGATGCTATTACAGATGACTTTGTGCCACCATGTAGTTGTTAGAAACTGAATTCAGAACCATGGAAGAACAACCAGTGGTCTTAACCAGAGTCTTCTCTCCATCCCTGAACACTGCTCTCTAAATGAACTCAAAACTTTGATATATGGCACCCCAAGGGGTGTGATTTCGCACTATAGACATCTTCATTATCCAGTGCACCTTTAAAGGGTTTCTTTTGGCAATGCAGTTCTCATTAACTGCTCTCTGAGCCCTGGCCTGAAGGTTCTCCTGTCTTCGTTTTTTCTCTACCTAACAAATTAGACCATTACCTTGAAATTCAGCATCGTTCAGGTGATATAAAATGGCCAGAATGATGCCAAAATAGCACATAAACAAATAGCCCAGAGTCCAGTTCCTAATGGAATCCTGTTTCCTTCAGAAGTTTTATGAGACATGAATCCACATCCATATTTCTCTTAACACGTTTTTCTTCTAAACTCCCAATACAATCATTCATAATACATTGTGAAGCACAACTAATCAAAACTAAGGGTCAGATATTGGGGTCTAACCTGAAGACCTGAAAAGCAAGTAGCCAGCCACTGGCTCTTACCTTGACCTCAGTTTGAAATGGTCATCCTACCTCCAGGAAACTCAGAATGAGACTGCCCAAAAGCTGTCTCTCCCCGTTTTTTTTCCTTTCCTTTCAAGACTGGGATTAAAGGCGTGCACCATTGGGACTAAAGACATGCACCACACAATTTCTGTCAACTAGTGTGGCTGGCTACTGGGATTAAATGTGTGTGTGTCATTGTGGTTATTAGTTTTAAAGGTGTGTGTTATCATAATCTGGTCTGTAAGGCTGGCCAGTGAAACTTTTACTCTCAGATCTTCAGGCAGACTTTATTTATTAAAATACAGTTGAAACACCACTATAACTCTGCTTACAAAATTTAAAGGTTTAAATTTTACTTTTTTGTCTGTAAATGTTGAAAGCTTTTTCTTTAACTTTTATTGATTCTTTGTGTATTTCGTATCATTAAATTCCAATCAGCATAGTCTAAGCACAGATGTCACCATGGGCTCAGTGGTACCACAGGCCATAGAGAACATTATGGCCCTGACAGTAGCTTGGCCCTTGGACATGAGGCTCACCAGAACATGGGCATCTGCACGGTCCTTGGTGGTAATAGGAGCCCAGGATATAACCCCAGACACCAGACGCTGAAGGGCTGTGGACCCAGATATGACTTTAGGCAGTGGTCAGGACCCAGCTGGCAGCATGTCCCTCAATGTCCATATGTCCCTAAATGGCAACACAAACTATACAGATCAGCATGGTCTGTAAAAATTATAATCTTTTCAAGATAAACTATAGTATAACTGCTATTAGAACACAAATAACAAATAATTTTAACAGTAGTATTTTCTATTTGCCATTCATGCTAATTCTATTTTCTGTAAGGCAGAAACTGTAAGGCAGTTTGACTGAAATTTATCATAGCTCGTTACCTATGAACATTTATTAACTTATCAGAAAGAATGTAGCACAAATGCCAAAGAAAATAATCTGTGATTTAAGTAACATATACCTTAAACATGAAAAAAAAAAAAAGGCCTTTATCAATGGCTTCTCAGTCAGTCCCCATTTTCAGCCACATTCAGAGTCCTGTTTGATCGCATGCTCATTCAGTTCTGGTCCAGCAGGATTTGATGAGCTCCCATTAGCACAGGCACACTGTCTCAGTGGGTGGACCAACCCCTACCGGTCCAGACTTCCTTGCTCATCTTCTCCTTCCTTCCTTCTACTATCCAACTGGACCTTGGAGGCTCAGTCCGTTCCTTTGATGAGGGTCTCTGTCTCTATTTCCATCCATATAGGGACAAAGACTCTATGGTGATATTCGAGATAATCATCAGGGTGATAGTGGGGCAAGGCCAGTTCAGGCACCCTCTACTCTGCTGCCCAAGGACCTAGCTGGGGACATCCCCGTGGACACCTGGGATCCCTTCTAAAGTCAAGAGGATGGGGGTGGGGGTGAGGTTAGGGGGAAGGGAGAGGGGGAGAGAGAAGGGAAAATGGAAAGACTGGAGAGTGCTTGGGGGAGTGGGAGGGTGGAGATGGAGGAAGGGCAGATATAGGAACAGGGAAGAAGATATCTACCTTAAGGGAGCCATTTTAGGGATGGCAAGAGACTTGGCTCTAAGTTAAATTCTTAAAAAAGAAGTTAGCGTTCCTCATAGATCTCATACACACTGTTGTATGAAAGGAAAATGCAGCCCACATAGATGTAAACATCCTAACACAGACTCCATGAACAGTCAGCTGTTCTGAAAACTGCTATGAACTAGAAAGGTTGCTTTCCAATTGGCTCCAATTCAACACAGTTGTTTCAATAATGGAGTAAAGATGAGAAGTAGATGTTAACTCGAGAAAAGCTGAAAGTTCAAGAGACTCTGATTTATGGTTTCTGTCTTTGAAGGGGCATCAAAGGCGATGGAATACAGACTTGAGAAACTCTTCCAATGGTTTGTATGTTTGTTTTTCTTTTAGTGCAATGCTGTTTTTTTTATTGCTATAGCTCTAATATATCTTGAAATATTGAATAGTATCCTTTTTGTCCTAGAGAGACCCTAATAGAAATAACCAGTAATGAAGAAAATTACAAAATGAAGGAAAAAGCAGAGCTGGAACATCACTGAGAGTGACAATGATCCTAACAGTGGAAGGAAATTCCCCAAATCTCCTCTTTTCCACTATGAAGTCTTTGTGAAAGGAATCAGTGCTCTAAGTTCCAAAGTCATTTTCACTGAGATATAATATCAGTTTCATGATAATCAGTAAGATAATTAGTAATTTTCTTTTTACAAAGGGAGGGGAGAGGGAGGTATGGGAGCAGAGATAAATGTATAGCTCAATGAAATCAATAAAAATAAATTTTGAAGGTCTTAGAAAGTTTCTGAGTGCATCAACTTTTACTGTGAGACAATTTATCACAAGGAAAAAATTTACCCAAATGGCTTCTGTATAGACAATAGAAAGCTTTTATAAACACATTAATTATGAAAGTATTTTTTATTTATTTATTTTTTTTTGCTCAATGTCTATTGAAGCAGAATGAAGTTAGGAAAAATTTCCCTTCAGGGAAAAGCAATCGTTTAAATAGCCGTTGATCTGTTTCCTGGTGTTTTTGACATGTTAGGATGAGACTCTTCATAGCATGCTGGTCTTGCCTTTCTGACTATATATGATGCACATAGAAAAGGACAAAAATTTCTCTCAGAAAATCGTTGCTTATGTATCACATCAGGTTTTGAGTGTTTAACATGTACTCAAAGATCAAAACAGCTATGCATGATACTTGTTAAAATATTCATTAATTCATTTTGACAGTACTTACTGAGAAATAAGTAGTGTTCATAAGGCACTTAGGCTATTTTATTCTTGGTTCCAAACTAGAATATTAGCTCTTCCTGTAGTTAAAAATATTTTGAATATTTCTCATTAATTTGATACTATAGAATAATCAACATACATATTTTCAAGATAACTATTGCAATTGTTTTTCTTCTTCTCCCCAATGAAACATATCATTTAAAAAAATCAATCAAGCAATTTATTTTAAGAAAATAGAATTCAATTTGCCCTTCATTTAATAAACAGTGATATTCATGTTACTCAAAGAAACAGTCATGACAACTGTCTAACATTTTAGAATCATGTAACCAAAGGTTAAAAAAATAATTTTATTATGAAAATTTCAAACATGATGAGTTTTCCTTTTTGATCCCTCCTTTATGACCTCCTCCATGCGCTGTCTCACTCCCATTGCTCATCTTCATGATGCCCAATTGCCTTTTGTCTTCATGTCACATATATTTTTAAACCCTCTTTGTTCCTCCTCACTAGAACTTTAAGACTATGTTCGCATGTCTCTTGGTACATTTTTCTAGTTTCATACTCTAAAACCGTACCCCACATACATAAATTGATTACTGCATAGGATAGAAAAGGTAAGACATTTGTCTGTGTCTGGGTTAACTTGCATATTCTAATAATTACAATTCTATATATTTCACTGATATTGTTATGATCTCATTTTCCTATATGGCTTAATAAAATTCCATTGTGTACATAAGCAACATTTTCCATATACAGCCACCTATAGATAAGATTTAGACTCACTCCATTTCATGGTTACTATGAATAGTGAAGCAATAAACATGGATGCTCAGATATCTCTGTTATAGGACTTGGATAGTTATCTATTCTTACTACAAGTGGATTACAAACTTATTCTATTTTGTTTACTTAAGTTTTATTTATTTATATCTGTTAATGTTTTTGTGTGTGTATTTCTGTTTATGTGTGTGTGTGTGTGTGTGTGTGTGTGTGTGTGTGTAGGTCAGATGATAAAAAAATCAGTCCTCTCACTTGACTGTTGGACCAAAGGTTTGAATCTGGGTCTTCTGGTTTGGTGGGAAATATCCCAAGTCATCTTACTAGATCCTTTTCAACTGTTTCTCAGATCTTTCATACTGACTTAAATAGTATATCTCAAATTATGTACCTACTAACAGTGAGCAATTATTGCTTACTTTTTATATCCTTCCATTTTTCAATATTAGATTTCATTATTTTATTTTTATTTTTAAATTTTTATTTGTTTTATAAAAAGAAAACAAACTATTTTTTTTTCATTTTGCATAGTAATCCCAGTTCCTACTCTCTCACTTTCTATCGTTCCCTCCACCTTTATCCCATCACACACCACGCCGCCCTCCACACCTCGGAAAGGCACATTGCTTTGGGGAATGTTCAAGGCCCTCTCTACTATATCTGGCTGAGCAAGGTATTCATCCAAAGAGAATGGGTTCCCAAAAACCAGGGTAAGCAGTAGGAATAAATCCTGGTGCCACTGCCAGTGATCCCGTAGTCTGCCCCAGCCAAACAACTGTCAAACACATTCAGAGGTTCTAGTTTGGTCCTCTGCTCGTTCCTTGCCTGTCTGGTTAGAGTTTGTAAGCTTTGCCTCTGTTTCTATCAGTTGCTGGATAAAAGTTCTGTGGTGACATTTAACATATTCATCAATCTGACTACAGGGCAAGGCCACTTCAGGCTCCCTCTTCTCTATTGCTTATTCTCTTAGCTGGGTACTCTTTGTGGATTCCTGGGAATTTCTCCAGCATCAGGTTTCTTGCTAGCTCCATAAAAACTCCCTCAATCAAAATATCTCTATTCTTGCTCTCATATCTGTCCTTCCTCCATCTTGATTATCCCGATCCCTCAAGTTCTCCTTTCTCCCCTTCTTCCCCAACCCCTATGCTCCCTATTTTGTAAGGCAATCTTGTCTATTTCCCCTTTCCAGGTGAATCTATCTATATATATTTCTTTGGGTTCACCTTACTACTTAGCTTCTCTCGGGTCATGGACAATGGGCTCCTGTTCCTTTGCTTTACAGCTAGTATCCACTTATGAGTGAGTACATACCATATTCGTCTTTCTGGTTTATATTATTAGGAGAAAAAAACTTGAGAAAAATTTTAATTTATGTTAACTTCATGATCATAATTTTAGGCAAATTATATTTTCAAGTACCTTTGCACTTTTAAGATCAATAATATCCATGTGTTGAAAAATAAAATGAAAAACATAAATTGTTCAAATATATCAAATATGACTCAAGTTATGAGTTTGCTATGGATTCTAAGTGATAGTCCTATTAAAGAATGAGGTAAACCATGTGCTGAAAGGTTTTGGTGAAATATAACAGTTGCTTTATACGTCTTAGAAGAAGAAATCACAGAATTAAAAGTAGAAAGTAACAAGATGTATTTATATGAATGTCTATATTAAATCATAAAAATAGAATGAAGCACATTCTTATATTGTGAGTAAAGAATCAAATATTTCTTGGTGTAGTACTGTTTATCTTAAAAATGAGGATGCATGCCAACACACTTGGTGATACTTCCTGTCATTGTTATTTCGTCTTATGCTTATTCAGTGAAATAAGTGTAAGCAGTCCAGGAAGAAATTCCCAAAGTTGTCTGTTCCAATGATAAGTACGCTGAGGTGTAAAATTTGCTTTCACTCATTGTGATTCTTAAAGTGCACCGAAGTTCAAAATGAGACAACTACAGTCTTTCATTTTGGTCTAAGTTATAAGACTTTAATACATATGTCAGCAAATATCAAAAGAGAAAGAAAAGATGACACATGATTGTTTAGAAAATTGTTGTCAGATTAAATGAAAATTACAGGAATGAAATTTTCTTAATGATTGACAAAATAGCAGGGTGATGATGGCACATGCCTTTAATCCCAGCACTCAGGAGTCAGAGAAAAATGGATCTCTGTGAGTTCAAGGCCAGCCTGATCTAAAAATTGAGTTCCAAAATAGTCAAAGCTACACAGAGGAACCCTGTCTTGAAATAAACAAAAAGCAAATGACAAAATACACACAAGTTCAGGTTACAATACAATTTATTTTAAAAATAACAAAAGTCTTTGTATATAAATATAATACACAGAGATAGACACATCCATAGTACCTATCAGTTATAATTACAAGAGACAGAATAAAATGTATAAGACAAACTTAATGATTGGCTAGAGTAATTGCATATAAATCTTATACATTATATTATCATAGAAGCAAGTGCACCTACAGCCATAAAAACATGTAGCTTCAATGCTATTTCTTTATTTATGAATCAGTCATACACAAATAATAGAAGATGAATATGTTTTTATAAAAATGATGCCACTTATCCTTTACTCACTTTTATGATTTATCCTTAGATGTTTTTCTAGGACAGGAAAGAAGCAGCTTGCAACTGTTCTCACTAATAACTGCAGGAAGGTATGAAAGGGTTCATTTGTCAAGATGTTTTACCTCATGAACTGTATGGTCTCATTTTGGCCAAGGACCAGTTTGAAGCCATTTGTCATTCTAGATAGCACCGAAGCACTTCTGAGTAAGTAAAATATTATCTGTTTACAGTAAACTACTCAGCTTATGGAAGTTGTGCATGGAATAGACTACTTTCAAAATTCTGAGATAACTATGAGAAGTTAAGGGTCTGGAGTTGAAATAAAATAGTCTGAGAAAGTGGATAAAGAGATGGGGAAGGAAATCTGTTACAAAGTTTCAGATTAAGGTATAGTGTGGGGTAATTGTCTTGTGCCCTGTAAATATTTGTTACTTATATTTGTTTAATAAAATGCTGATTAGCTAGTAGCTAGATAGGAAGTATAGGTGGGATGACCAGAATAGGAGAATTCTGGAAAGAAGAAAGGCTCAGTTTGTAATTGTTACCCAAATGCAGAGGAAGAAAGATGAGAATGCCTCACTGATAAAAAGTATCTAGCCACATGGCTAACACAGAAAAGAATTATGGGATAATTTAAGATGTAAGAGTTAGTTAATAAGAAGTCTGAGCTAATAGGCCAACTATTTCGTAATTAATGTAGAACTCTGTGTGTTTCTTTGTGACTGAAAGTCTATGGGACTGGGTGGTACAGAAACCTCTGTCGGCAAGAGATAGAGAGAAAGAGTAGGCAGAGTCAGGGATATGCTGTGTAGCTACTGAAGGAGAAAGATGCAAAGCTGGAACTTTTACTAGTAAGCCACATCCTCATGGTCAAAGATAGAAAAAATAGAAATAGGTTAATCAAGATATAATAGTTAGCTAGAAATATGTGTAAGTTATTGGTCAAAAAGTGCTGTAATTAATATAATTTCTGTGTGATTATTTGCATTTAGGCATCTGGGAAACAAACGAGCAGCTTCAGCCTACAATGATATATAAAGAAACTAAAAAAAAAAAGATAAGTAATAAAAATGGGGTAGGAGAAGAAAAGGGATGTTTAAGAAAAAAGGGATGTTTAGATGGGAATATTTGGGAGATCTCACTTCCCAAAAGTGAACAATTGAGTTCTAAGTTGTCATTAGTAGGTAACGTCTATTTATTTAAACATTATCTTTGTTAGGAAATAATTCCTTTGTGTCTTGAGTAATCAATAAGACATCCAGAGTTCAAGGAAATCAGAAGATATTATAATCTATATGAGATGGTAGAATTGTTGAGGTGAAACTCAATTCTAATCTGATTAGCAGTATCAGACTTTGAGAGTATTTAAGGGATTCTGAATTTGAAGAAGGTTTATTATTAAACATGGGGCAGATGTTCTTATAATAAAGGAAGGGGAAGCTTTTACATAATAATTACCACAATGAACCTGGATTCCAAAAACAGTATTAGCCAGGATCCCAAGATTGGACAGTAGGTTTTTAGCATCAGTCTTTTAGATCTGCTTACACTGGAGTAGAACTGGACAAGTGGGGTTGTGTGCTGTTTCAGACTGTTTGATTCAAAGAACCTAGGCATTTGGAAGAAGAGTCTTAATGTTCTGTTGATCAATTGGGCTTCAGCAGTTCACTTCAGCTACTCATTACCAAGGAGTAGGAATCAATAAAACTCCTGTAATCTTATGGTAGCCCTATGAATCTTGTCTGAGTTACTTTTGAAGAATGTTCTTTAGAATAAGCTATCAATATGAACCCAAAATGTGGAAGCATTCCATTAACTTTCCGTCTTTTCCAGTTTCTCAAGGCTAAGAAAATTCAACTTTGCCAACTTTAACTTCGCTGGCCCAGGCACCGTTGCTTCTGAGCTAAGGGAAATGATTTTCTCAACTCTGTCCAATAAGCTATGAACCTTATTTATCCATTAGATGGCAAAGGTCATTTCAAGGCATCTCCTACTTATAAGTTCTGAAGTGGGAGTTTTGCCAAATTTAAGGTTAACCATTTCATTCCACTTCTTTAGCAATGTGTCACACCTTGTACTGTATGGATATGAACATAGAAGGATTTTTGAACATTGTACAGACTAAGTCTGGAAATTGAATTAATGGAGTTAATAGAATTAACTCAGAGCATAGAACCCTTGGAGGTGGTAATATATTTTTTATTGAGACACTGCTGAATATCAGTTTTAAAAAAAACTCAAAAGAACATGAAAACTCCAAGAAGGTAATATACAGTATTATATCATTTTGTTAGAGAATTCAAAAATAGGATAATACATTTTAAAATAATAGGGCATTGATAAGTGCATAGAGTTTACAAGAAAAATATGCATTTGAAAAGTAAAGACCAAAAGATAAATGGGGCAGGGGGGAGATAAATAGGGCTCAAGGAGTGAGAAAAATATAGAAGGTAAATATAATTGAAATACAAGTGATAGATATAAGTTAAAACTAACAAAAGGTGTCTTAAGAGAGTTAATGATTGATATGAATAGGCACACAATTATGTAGATGTCAAAAGACCATGATCAAGAATTAACTTGTGTTCTGTTAGAATCTGAAATATTAACTATACTTTTTTTCCAGAGACTATTGGTATTATCTGTGGAAACCAATTGAAGTAAAGGAAGAATAGGAATATTTGTAATTCTTAAATTTCTATCATTTTGTATTATTAAATTTTTCATGTTATGCTTTTCAGAAAAAATATTGCTTAAATTTACTAACAAATAATTGACAGTTGCATGGCAATTTATCATATAACAATAGCAATATTTTCACAATCACTTTTGCTTCATATAATAACTGTTACTTGGTGTATTTGTCTCTTCTTAAAAGATTATTGCCTTATCATTTTTCACAACAAGGAAATTGTAACCTGAACAATTTCAATTTACTTGTTCAACAATGGTACTAGAAAAGGTAAGTGTAAGGATAGTACAGTACATCTTTACATTTACAGATACATCATAACTTATCATCTGCCATCTTAACTCTAGAAAATATAAGGAAGAAAATACATCATATATTAGTTAAGAATTTCCTGTCTACATTCAGTAGTAAGCATAGAACAATAATTTATTTATAGTCTTGAAGTCCATTGGGTTGCTTTTACTCAATTTTATAGAAAGATGTATCTTTATTACAAGTTAACCAGAATCCATATGCCTAAAAATATGCTCTATTTTATTATGTTAATGTTGCTTTCTTTGAGTAATACTCCTAACCACTTTTAGCACTGCCTGCAAAAATGTGACTTGATATATTACTTTTAAAGGGTAGTCAATGTCCAAAACAGCATTCAGGAAGAAAAGTTGGGAGAAAAGCAATTAACATTCTCTCCTTACATTTTGGGCAGCTGATATAGTTACTGTACTAATTATTCACCGCCACCTGCAGAATAGGAGCAATCAACCCAGCAAGGCAACATGGTTGCATGCAACAAAAGACTAAAGGGCTATTACTAGTACATGCAGGAAGCTCTAATCTCTTGGTGACAAGGCGGCTGAACCAGGTGTTTAAATACCAAAGCATAACCAAACCTGTTGGAAATATAAATATCTAATAAGCCAGACAGAAGTAATCTGCAGGATGTAGAAAATGATCACTTTTGGTAAAAGCAATGTATTCTGAGCTTTCTGTCAATTTGATAAATTTACTTCTCTTAATATTTCTATTAATACTTTGTCCCAGATAAATTGTAAATCAATTGACCAAAGTAATTTACTTATTATGAGTCGGATACACGTAATGGGTAATTTTGCTTTTAGAAATGGAAATGGCCCACTTGTGGCTTCCTACCCATTTGGCAAGCAGAACAATAATAGGTCACTGGTCAATAATGCAGCTGCAGTTTTAATGCAAGGTAATCACTTAAGGAGGCATGGAATAGTTGACAAGGAGTTTTACTTTGAGAGAAAGAACTGGGGCTACATAGACAACAGTTTCTCTAAGGATTAATAGAGATTTTATGGATGATAAGCAGGCCACAATAATTACACCCACCACTTTGTAGCATTTCAATTGCTGATGTTCTCCTGTGGCAGTATATGAAAATGTTGTCAAGAAGGCTAAATGTGTTGAGTATTATGAGTAGATAAACAGAGTAAAAAAAGTGTTACTTGAATAAAAATATAGGCAAAATGGTCAAAGTAAACCAATGAAGAGAAGCAATACATAAAACCATATTGCACACATTTTCAAATTTGTATCTAGAAAGATGGAAATTGTTCACTTTGCCCAAATAACAGTTAAAGTAAAAAGTACTGACCTTGAAACCAAGTCTAACAAAAGACAATGATGGTCTAAATGTCTTCCAACAGCACATAAAATACTGTTTTTAATTTCCATCTTCTAAGGCTGATATATATTTTAAAATTTTAATAATATATTTTGAATTTTTATATATTTGCTATAAAATATATTCTGATCATATCCATTCATAATTATCTTCCTCAGAATCCCCTCTGTTCCCCTTTCTTCTAACTTCATTGCTTCCCATTATTGTGGTTATTAATATCTCCATAGGTCCATTCAGTCAATATATGTATGAGAGTGGAATCATCCTATCCTCTTCTGAGGCTCTGGGTACATCATAAAATATTGGTTAGAAATAATGTAAAAGATGAAAAATGTGAAGGAGAGCTGTAAAATTCATACTTCTGGCATAACATGACTACACCATGCATTGGATTAAAGCACCTCTGGTTGGCTGTATAAGATGGGCACATGATCAAGTCAAAGTTACACAAATGTAGTTGAAAAGACCTCTAGGCGCTAATCTTAGAGATAAATCTATTAGCAGTTGATGATTGCTGGGGGGAAAGGTAGTCACTCCTCTTTGCTGTATTGTCACTAGTAAGATGGATACAACTGTATGTAGAAAAGTCAGCTATCTGGAAGTAAACATCTGGATCATTGTGCTCCCAGGTAGATCTCTAGCCATTAACTCTTGGATTTAAGGAGATTTATGAAACATTGTTAAATGGATGAGCCTATTGTACAGTAGATGAATAAGTAGATGTCTGTGTGAATATGAAGAATAAGTATGTGAGCTATTAAAAAGACTCTTTGAAATCACTTAAGTGAGAAAAACCGCTAAAGTAAGCCTAGAAAGAATTTTCATAACATATTGCTTGTATAACAGTCTAATTTTAATTGGAATATAATGATATATATAACATGCAAGTATTCTCCTCTTGCCTCTAAATTGCAAGAACTGTCCCAAGGGAACAATAAATGATTTTGTTTCAAATCTATGTATCTATCTAACTCATGTTTCCATTTTATTATGCCCTAGTAATGTCTACAAATATTACCTCTTTTATTTCCTTTATTCATGATTCTATTCCTTTTGTCTATTCCCATTCCATTTTTGCCCATTTAATTTCAAACTTCATCAAAAATCCTCCCTAGTATTTATTCTATTTTCCATACTTCTGTCAAATATATAAAACACTCCCCATGCTTTTTTTTCTGTATTGATGTCTCTATTTGTCACTTGTGTTTTATTTATCTATTTGGTATTTCTCACTCAAGTTAGACTGTATGAGAAACTTCGTATGTCTAAACAATTTTCTGAGGTCTCACAAGTGTTTATTAATATATTATTTCATATGGTTTTTCATGGAGTAAGCATTTATTTTCTAGCAATTATTTGTTGCTAGTATTACTCCATTCTTATTTATTTGTTTGATTGTTTACTCATTTATTTTGCCTCTTTTAACTTATTATTCTATAATAGTAATTATGTCCATAGGTTTTGACACACAGTGCTCAATGCTGGGATATATGACAAGAGCATTAGACAATCATAAAAAATAATAAATGATGGAGTCTGAAAAATTGTTCAGTAGGTGAAGTTCTTTCGTTGGTTTGTTTGTTGTTTTTGTTTGTTTGTTTGAGATAGCGTTTCTCTGTAGCTAGGGTGCCTATCCTAGAAATAGCTCTTGTAAGCCAGGCTGGCCTCAAAGTCACAGAGACCTGGCTGCCTCTGCCTCCTGAGTGCTGGGATTAAAGGCATGCACATGAAGTTCTTGTTATGAAAGGACAAGGTCCCAAGTTCAAATCCCCAGAGCCCATAAAAAACGTATAGCACAATGGCATAAATTTATAGCCCAGCACTGTGATGGCTTAGACACGCAGACTAGTGGGACTTGTGCATCATATCTCATTCTGCTAACTCTAAAATCACTGAATGACCCTGCCTGTTTAAAATTTAATAATAAAATGTAAATGACAAAAGGATACACCCAAAATTACTCCTTCTGACCTTCATATACTCATGCACACACATGAACTTAACATCCAAATACAGAAAAGACATGGTAGCCTCTAGTAATTTGCAGTAAAATGTACTTCAAACAGTTATCAGTCACTTTGGGTAGCATTAAATGGTTTTACTTTAAATGTATATTTTTAAACCTTAGAAAAATTAAAGGATGCTTTTAGTTAATTGAGCCTTAAATACAAATAAAACTGTTCTTAATTTTTCTGACTTGTTTACTTTGTCAAGATGTAGCATATACCTATACATGAAATAAATATGAGAAATTTTCAAAGAAGTGGAAATCATGCCTTTTATATTATTAACCATGAATATGTCTCTAATGTGATCAATTAAGTGGAATCATGACTGGAATTTATTGTAATGTTTAGCATTATCCTATTTTTTTTTCTATTCATTCAATCCTCTTTGTAATATCTGGACTCGTTCTTTTCAGTGCCGCTGCAGCTGATTGGGCAGTAAAACAAGAAATATGACTTCAAAACACAGCTGGAGCCAATGTCATTCTTAAGCCAGCTGGCATGGGCCACCTTGGAGAAAGCAGCTGACTTCTGTTTTGACAGAACACACATTCCAAATGTGTGCTGCTTGTAATTCATTCACCATCGCCGAAACAAATTAGTCTAGAAAAGAAATATGTCAGCTATTAAAAAAAAAAGATTGATTGATAGAAGGGTGCATCTCTCCCTCCTACTGGTGATACCCAGTACAGTCCTGAAGCTTTTAGCAGTGGGTTCCCACCGCGTTCCATGCTTACATTTCCAAAGGAAGAGAACACATTTAAGAAGTTCAAGAGGAGTGTGTGGGACATTTGGCTTCATCTGTTTGTTCCATCACCTATCTATCCATCTGTCTACTTCTTCTTACAGTTTCCAGAGCTCTGACGTTTATCTCTAGCACACTTTCCTTTTGTAGCCTATCTTTATTCATCTATCTCTTCATCTGACATCTAACATCATACTCTTCAATATCAAAGATAGTATTCATTCAACTACTATTTAAAGTTCTCCAGGAAAAACAACAACATCAATGAAAAACCTTCTTTCTTCAAGCAGTGAGTTTTCTAGTTGTACATGTCTAGTGTTTACAATGTTAAATGACTTATATGTGTTAAAAGTTTTTTTTTTTTATAATCTTCTTTCATTGAACATGGCTTTGCTCTCCAGAAGAGTTTAATAGGGGATGGCAACACCTCCCCTTTGAAAGATCTCCAAAGTTCACAAGAGAGCCAATCCATTTCCTTAAAGCTATTTTTTTAAACTTTTCTAAAATAGTTCCCTTTTTATAGACTGCAACAATTTCTTTTCTAATGCCAGGATACTGTGACTCTCCTTTCTACCCAGGCCTATACTTTCTCTTCTATTTAAATTACTAAGCCAGATTTTAAAAAAAATGATTATAAAACTAAACCTTCTTTTAAACTAATTTCTTGACTTATGGCAATAATATAAATTGACTTAATCACTGATTATCCTTTTCAAGTAGTATTTCTATTGGGGGGATTCTCGAGACATGGCTTCTCTGTAGCTTTAGATTTGGTCCTAGAACTACCTCTTATAAACCAGCATGATTGATTACTCAGAAATAATAATGTTTTGGAGTGATATGGGTTCATGAAAACATAGCTTGACCCCAAAATACTGAACTTATGAGAAATCACATAGCTAAGTTAATAGTACCCATTGAGATCCTTTAAAACCTTGTGCTTAACCTACTATCATACTGTGCATTCCGTTTGTTCAAGTTTAACTTGACTTTAAGAGCGACCAACCTTAATTTGCCCTGGATTTCTTGTGCAATCAGCTTTTACAAACTAAGCTAATAAATTATGTACTTTTCTATACCCTTGACACAGAGTATTGTATGCCTATATGTTTGAATAAAAGGCCAATGGAAAACTTTGTTAAATGATAAATAAATTTATCCAGATAATAATGTCATAAAAAACCAACATTTCCATTATATTTGAAATTCAGTCACCCAGCAAGAGTTGTATAATGTGTCAATCAAATAGTTTCATGTCTGATATCATGTTTCTGAAGGAAATCTGTTTAAAAATATTATCTCAGATCAAAATTAGTCCATTGTGGTGGCGTTAACAAGTGTGGTTGAGAGGAGCAGCTTGCTTCCCACCAGACAGAAGGGCAGTGGGGAGGAAACGTCTGTGCTTGCTAACTGTCCATTTCTCTCTCTCTCTCTCTCTCTCTCTCTCTCTCTCTCTCTCTCTCTCTCTCTCTCTTTTTTCCGAGTCTCCAAAGTCAGAAGATACTGGCTTTTCTATAAATGTCTGCAGACATTCAGCCAGAATTGTGACGCCCCCAGTTCCAGAGCATCTCACAATCTAATCTTGTTCACAATAAGGATTAACCTTCACAGGTGTCATCTAAATCAATCTTCTTTAGGTGAAAATATCTACATAAAAACTGCCTATTCCCCATTATCCATGCACTGTTCATTCATTCCTGAATGGATTGAACAGGCAGCAGGAGAGATGAGAAAAAATATTAGTATGAAAAGAATTTTTATCCTATACAATCAATTTTAAGTGAGTTATTTTACCTTTTTCTCATGCTAAGAATTCCACCTATATATTTTATTAATATTTTAATCAGCATTTATATTTTAATTTATTTTAAACAACCCATGAAAAGGAAGGGCAACATATTAATCACTATGCAAGAAGTAATTTAGATCAATTCTTCAGGGTATCATTTTTTTCCCTTAACAAAATAGGAAACTATATGTGGTATCTTTACATTTTCCACTTAGGAAAAATATTCTCTTTGCCACTTTCTTTCAATATTCCACTAAGAAATGTTGTTAACCCATGGTTTTCTGTGAAAATAAGGATGATTTAAAGGTTAATTTACAACAAATTCCCTCTGATAGAGCTCTTCAAATGTTCTTGGTGTGACATAGTGTAGTGGTAAAATAAAAAAATGCTGTGGATCCCCGAGTGGCTGCAGCAGCAGAAATGCTACAGTTCCCCAAGTGGTGGCAGTGAGAAGAGAATCCTCGAGCAGCCAGCTCCATGCAGGGATAGTTCAGTTCTCCTAGTGACTGCAGTGGGCCAGGAGTCCCAGGCAGGGAGCCCTGCGGTAGATGAGAGACCTCCATCAGGCAGTCAGTCTCAAGGGAAGAGAAAGACAGATGGGCATACCACGAGACCATTTTGCAGGTCTCCAAAGGTAGCTGGTTCAAGGCAGGGCGCCACATGGGGATGGGGGGGGGGGTGCTGATACAGGGACGGGATGGGAGTGGACAAGACAGAGAGATAGGCACACCATGCAGAGTGAGGTTGGATATTTATTTAGTGGGTTATGGAAGGAGAAAGGAGGGGGTAGGGGAAGAAGGGAAAGAGCAGAGAAAAACAGAGAGTAAGACAGAAAAAGAGGGGGAAGGGGAAAATGTGAAGAGCAGAGAGACAGAGAGAAACAATGGTGGTGGGGTTAATGGAGCGAGGTAGAAGCTTCCTCTTCATGGGAGAGACAGAAAAGAGAAGGGACTCAGTCTCGAAATGAAGATCAGTTTGCCTGGGTGAGAGGGGTGGGGCATGACTTGTTTCTTAAAAGGACAGAGCAGATCATTACACATAAAACATACAGTTTCTGATGGAAAGAACAATTAGACACATACTTGAATTACCAAAATGAACACCAACTTTCTCCTGCAGCATGATTGGAAGACAAGAGAAACTTTGGTGTTTGTTTATTTTTCTATAAAAAGACAAATAGATTTTAACCAGTTGGAGAACAGTTTGCTCTGACACTGAAAAACCATTACAATCATTTTACCAGAGAATGTTCAGTGGCATATTACACAGGATTCTTAGGGATCACAGTATCTTAAAACACCATTTTGGAATCTCATTGTTGTTTTCATTTGCATTTCTCTGATAAATAAGGATGTTGAGAATTTTCTTAAGTGTCTTTCAGCCATTTTAGATTCTTCTGTTGGAAGTTCTCTGTTTAAGTCTGTACTCCATTTTTTTGTTGGATTATTTTTTTCTTTTGATGACCAATTTCTTGAGCTCTTTGTATATTTTGAAGATCAGACCTCTGTCTCATATGGGGTTGGTGAGAGGATATGGGATAAAGGGAACACCCCTGCATTGCTGGTGGGAGTGAAAGCTGCTACAGCCCCTTTGGATATCAGTGTGGCAATTTCTCAAAAAATTAGGAAACAGCCTTCCTCAAGACCCAGCAATACTACTTTTAGGTGTATATCCAAAGGATGCTCAACCATGCCACAAGGACGTGTGCTCAAGTATGTTCATAGTACCATTGTATGTCATAGCTAGAACCTGGAAACAACCTTAATGCCCCTCGACAGAATAATGGATAAGGAACATGTGGTACATTTACACAATGGAGTACTACACAGCAGAAAAAAATAACGACATTTTGAAATTTGCAGGCAAATGGATTTAGCTAGAAAACATCATTTTGAGTGAGGTAACCCAGACCCAGAAAGACAGGTATCATATGTACTCACTCATAAGTAGTTTTTAAAAATAAAACAAAGAAAACCATCCTACAAATCACAATCCCAGATAACCTAGACAACAATGAGCACCCTTAGAGAGACATACATAGATCTAATCTACATGGGAAGTAGAAAAAAACAAATCTCCTGAGTAAATTGGAAACATGGGGACATTGAAAGAGAATTAAAGGGGAGAGGAAAAGGAGGAAGAGGGCAGAGAAAAATGCAGAGCTCAATAAAAATTAATTTTAAAAGTTTTTAAAACAAACAAACAACAAACAAACAAACAAAAAAACCGCCATTTTGTCCACTAAATGAAAATTCACAATACCTTGTATCATGGTCTTAAGTTACCTAAGATCACAATGCATTTTGCAGTAGTCAAATAATCAACTGCAAATGAAGTTTAATATTTTTACATATAACAGTAAAATCAGTGTTTTCCTAGTGAATGTGCTATTAGTTTTATTTATTTGTTTGTTTGTTTGGTTACTGCTGATACTTTCAGAAATTTCCCAGCAGTTAAATGAGAGAACCCATGTAAATGTGGGTTCTCACACATCACAAAGCCAAAAATGATGACTCAAATTCATTTTTACCTGTGTGTTCTAGGTGGAAGGTGGAAAATGTGCACGAATTTATCTTTTTATTTAAAAGCAATATACAGACAGACCTTTCAAACTTTACTTAATGTAATATTACCATCCTTTTTCACTATTGTGTGAAACTACTTTTTTCTTAAGCATCCATATGTCTTATTATGATACCTAAAAATCTTGCTTCTTTTTATCATAGGAATATCAAGGTAATTTAGTTTGGTTCCGAGAACAGGAGATAAGAGCAGCAGGACCTGAATGACAACTGTAAGACCACTGATCAGTGCCATGGACTGTGTCTAATAGTACTCAGTAATTGATGAAGAAAATAAATTAACAATTAGACTACAGTTGTCTGGTAAATAGTTCGTGCCAGCCATACAGAAATGGACTATGAATTCATTTTGAATATAGCATCTCAAAAGCATAGGTGAAGGAGAATCTTATCTTGCTGTGAAATTAAACATGTGCTCATAAGGGTCAATCAATCAATATGTACTAGTCAAATAGCTCACAGCAAATAAAGCTTGATATTTTCACATAAAACAGTATAATCAGTACTTTGTTAATGAACTTGATGTGAGTTTTATACATTATTTAAAATTTAATTAAATTTTTCAATTGTGTGTACATCTATTTATATCTGTAATGCTGTGCATATGTGAGTGAAGGTGTCAGTGTATTCCAGAACAAATTGTTGAATCTCTTGGTGCTGGAATTACAGTGGTAAACAGCCAGTGGATGCTAGGATTGAAAAGAGGTCCTTTTGAAGAGTAAGACATGTGCTTGACAACTGAATCTTCTCTCCAGCCCCAAGTTTTATACATTTTGATTTATTCTGTTCCTAGCCATGAGAGAAACAAGTGAGACTTTTAAGTATTTCCATATGATCTTTCCTGTGAAAGGAGGGAGTAGTAACAGTTATAGAATGCTCACTACTAGCTGGTTTGTATCTTTAAAAGAAACATTCCCAGGACCTCAGAGTCAAAATCCATGATATGATATTGGGTCATCTGTCCGATTATCTCTGTCTGTTCCACACTGAATAGTGGGTCAAAGCTGTTCTTTGGATCCACTTTGTAATAAACATGAATTTGTCTCATTACTTAATAATATTGTAAATGAGCAATGTAGTGTCTGGTATAGAATCTTAACTTCACTGGAAATAGAATATTATTTGTGTCAGATTTCAGTAATATAAAAAGGTAAACTTTTAAATTCACTTTCTCTGTTGTGGTAAATCAAGTTCACTTCAACTTTATATCTTATATGCTGTAATTTCTGTAAGACCAGCCACTGACCTTTGACATCAAGGTCTCTCCTGTACATGCCTGTACTCCTTAGTCTTCATTAAAAAACCAAAGACAATGACTACCAAGAGGCACTTCTAAGATATGAACATTATCTTGAAGCATAAGTGAAGAATATTTAATAGACATACTTCTAATTTTTGTTGTATTTATAGACATGTCATTTTCTAAATCAAGTTCTGCTCCATTTTCTTCCAATGTTAGATTCTAATGCTGTGAAATTGAAAGTATGTAACTCTCTGTATGACTCTTAATATTCACAGTTTGATTAATTTTACAGCCGATAGTTTAAAAAATGTAATTGCTTTAGGATTTTCGATCCATCTCTGCAATTAAAAATTAAGGTCCCTTGTATTTCTGCATTTTTCTAAGTTCTTCAGTGTCATTAAAGAGATGCATTCTACCCACAATCTTTTCTTTTTTCCTTTTTATCAAAAATATTTTCTCACATAATATATTCTGTTTACAGTTTAGCCTTCCTTTACTCCTCACAATTTCTCCACACCTCTCCTTAGTTGTTGCTGTGTGAAAATTCTTAATCACTTTTTTTTTTTTTCGAGACAGGGTTTCTCTGTGGCTTTGGAGCCTGTCCTGGAACTAGCTCTGTAGACCAGGCTGGTCTCGAACTCACAGAAATCCACCTGCCTCTGCCTCCCAAGTGCTGGGATTAAAGGCATGCACCACCATGGCCCGGCTCTTAATCACTTTTTTAAAGGGTCTGTTACTCTATTTCAAATCCCACCACACAAATTATACAGAAATATGGCTACAGCCAATAATAGTTTGAGTTATCTAGTAGCATTTAATAATAAAGTATCACTCCCTCATTTTGGATTGCAAATATATTCTTGACAAATGAATATCTATTAGGGTCCAGATTTATGTCATCTGAGTGCTGTCTACTTCCTGGTTGTACGCAGGTCACCAACTAGTCTATTCCTCATATTTTTTTTTCCAATCACATATTCAGCTAACATGATTCCAGTGAAAGTGTGTGTGTGTGTGTGTGTGAGAGAGAGAGAGAGAGAGAGAGAGAGAGAGAGAGACAGAGACAGAGAGAGAGACAGAGAGAGAGAGAGACAGAGAGAGACAGAGAGAGAACGAGTGTTTGAAGGCATTATGTAACTTACAAGGAGGAATGAAAAATAATTTTTCTCACTGTCAAACCTAGCTGGAGGCTAGTGTACAGAGGAACTTTGTTAAGGCTCTTTATGGTAGTCAGACAGCTGAGCAGACTAGGATTCAGACTGAATATGCTAGGGAAGGATAAGAGATAATGTAGCTTGCAAGGTAGAATTTTAATGTCCACTGAAATCACTGTCTTCTATAAAATATTGGATATTTTTCAGCAGAAAGGCTACTCAGCAAGGGAAAAAAACTATTAGTAAAGAGAACTATCCCATTCCTCACTGAATTTTTAGCTTATCAAATGTAAACTGATATAACTGACAATGTTTTGTCACTATAACCAAAATAATTGAGGGATAATTGAAGATTTATTTACTTTACAACCTAAAGACAGTTCATCTACGCCTCCATTCTCTTGGGTCAAACACAAAAGTAAAAAAGGCACAAGTTAAAAGTTGCTCTTCAGTTCATTGCTGACAGAGTTCAGAGAGAGGGGAGAAAGAAGGGAAGGAGAGATAGCGAGGGTAAGTAGTGGGAGAAGAAGGGAGAGAAAGAGAATGGGGAAGGGACAGAAGGAGTGGGGGAGAGACCCATAGAGGCATACTCCCAATACCCAATATCTATTAGATAATGAAGCACTAGCCTCCAAGGGTCACTGCTTTAACGTTTGAGACTCCAGGAGACATTCTCCTTTGCAACTCATAAGGGGGGTCTACTAATGCAGCTCATTTAGTTCTCCAATTCCTTCATTATAGCAGTCATAACTAAAAACCATTGCCTCTAACCAGTGTAGCTAATACAATGTAAACACAAGACATTTTACATGTACTAAAATATCTTTTGTATTTGATGGTCACAAAAGGAGCATATTTGTGTATTTAAAATTAATATTTCCGTTTTGTATTCTAATGAATATTTATTTCTTTTTGCTTTTATGCATCTCGATTTTTTTAGTATATCAGTTACATGACTGCTGAGTTTGTCTTAAAACACAAGTTTTCTAAAGTCATTGTTAGTTTTCTACTGATGATTTTAATACTGAAACAAAAGTGCTATAATTTATGGACTAAATTGTAATAAAAATATATGGTTATGCCGATTCAAACACCCAATTTTTGGAGACTATTTTCAGAGATGTTTTCTGTTCATTGGTTAGTTAAGAGCATTAGTGTGCTCTTCTTTATTATTTTCATTTTTAAATGAAGTTTAAAATATTAAATACATAGAACTAGTCTTTGGTGATTTAAACAAATGCCTATCTATAGGAGGCAAATATTGAATACTTAAATGTTGTATAAAGTTATTTTAAGCTGTGTTACTTTCGCTTATGCTGCATTTTGTTTAACTCTACGAAGCTGTGATACTTTGCCTGTCTAACATCCTTGTGGGTCTAATAAAGAGCTGAAAGACTAATAGCAAGGAAACAGAGACGATAGGTGGGGCTGGCAGGCAGAGAGTATAAATATGAGGAGAAATATGGAAAGAGAAGGAGAGCAAGATAGAACAAGGAGAGGAGGATATCAGGGGCCAGTCACCCAGCTACACAGCCAGTCATAGAGTAAGAAGTAAAGGTATACAGGAATACAGAAAGATAAAAGCCCATAGGCAAAAGGTAGACAGGGTAATTTAAGATAAGAAAAGCTGGTTAGAAACAAGCTAAGTTAAGGCAATGCAATATAATCAAGAATAAGCCTCCAAGCCGGGTGGTGGTGGCACATGTCTTTAATTCCAGCACTTGCAAGGCAAAGACAAACAGATCTCTATGAATTTGAGGCCAGCCTGGTCTACAAGAGCTAGTTCAAGGACAGTTAGGACTGTTTACAGAGAAACCTTGTATTGAATGAACAAAATTAAAGGGGGGAGGGAGTGAAGGAGGAGAATTAAGCTTCCATTTCTGATTTATTTGGGAGCTAGATTGCAAGTCCTCAACAAAGCTAAGAGCTATAGGGAAGAAAAAACTTGATGCTAGTTAAAGATGCTAGCTGAATCATTCATTTCTAAGGCACTGAACACATTTCCATAGTGCTATAATATTCTGTGGACTAACAATAAAATCTAAAGTCACAATTGTCAATAATACCAGAATTTAATATTATGAATAAACATAATAATAAATTTTTATACTTAATGATATATATACTAGATAATATTATATATTCATGTAGGTATCTTCATGCTTCTTTATGTAAGTTGCATAGGGATAATCAATAGCCCACATAATTGTCTGAAAGTACTATGATCTGCTATTCAATAAAAACTTCCTAAAATATCCTTAGACACTTTATTTCCCTTTGTGCTTAAGTAGCAAATAAGGAGGCTGGTATAAGTTGAATGTACCCTACAGAAACATTTGAGATCAGTTGTATTTTATAGCTTTATTTTTCAAAATGTCAAACATATAACATAACACATTGTGTTTATTAAGAAATTCTAAAAAATTCATTTGTTTATAAACTCTGGAAAAGTTTTTTCCCAGATCCAAGTTTGTTAGTAGGTAAAGTATCCAACATGCTTTTGGACAATATTATTACATATTTTCTCATTAATCATTTAGTACTTAAGAAGTGAGAATAATAGCTATTGGTTGACCTTTGCCCTCAATGTCAGAAAAAATATATAAAACCCTCCTAGAGATCTTCGAAAAATAGAATTCAAATAAACAAAAAGGGAAAAGGTGTCTTTAATAAATACAGCAAATTAAAATCTAGTCATTAATGTTGGTTATTATTTTAGCAATTCAAAGGTTATTTCAAGTACAAAGATATCTAAAGAAGTGGTTTTAGGTATTATTCTTGGCATAGAAATAAAGGAAATGGTAATTTTTTTTCTTTTATGAATTGATCTAGATCCCTTTTGAATCGATTTATACTACTTTTCTTTTAGTACTGAATTTGGCAGTTTGTTGCTTTATTTCAACCACTCTTTTGAGTAATGAAATTCTTTTGCATTGCCTATAAGCTAGGCTTATATTTAATTTCAATGCATCGGCTTCAGTTTTAAATGAGTTGCTCCTTCAAGCAGCAGATCTAATTTTTTTCTTCTTCATTTTTCTGCAAGATCTCACATATTGACCTATTTTTTCTGAGACATTGTAAGTTCTTAAGAAATGAAGCTTAAGCATGCAATTAGGGGCAATGAAGTACAAAATTGCTCATGCAAGAAATAACATGATTTTCCTCGTGCATCAGAAAATAAGGGATTTGTGCTGTCCAATCATGAGCTACACAGTATGATAAGGGCATACAGCCGTGCACAACCTATCATTACATTTTAACAAATGCAGGAGATAGTTTGGTACCCACAATTACAAACTCATAAACATCTCTTTGCTAATGTTTCTCTCTGCTCACTGCACTTATGCTTTATTTTGCTATATGATCTGCTTCTGTCTTTTTGTCTAGGCAGATTCTATATACCAGAAAGAAATTTGAAGAACGGCTGATTTGAAATGGAGAAACTGACTTAATTTTTCCACCATCCTGTTCAAAACCAGTGGTTATAAAAGAAATAATTTGGCACAGAACTACTAAATGCTTTTCAGTTCTTCCTTTCTTGTAATGTGTCTGTCGTCCACCAAACTGAAGAACTGTAACAGTATAGAGCATATTTCTGCCACTAACATTATTTTTTCCACACTAAGCAGCTGCATTCTCAATTGTTATTCATTTAAAATCATCAATATACACTGTTCTCTATATAAGAAAAAGCAAACTAGATTTGGAAATTAAATTAATTACTCTAAGCATTTTATGTTCATCTTGTTATCATAAATTCAGCACATCAGAATGATCTATACATGGTTTGTCCTCTGTGCATTAAGCAGATTTTCTCTGCTTCACATGCACATCTATTCCTCATTCTTCCTATTGGATTTTCATCTCCAGGATCCCAGAGCTTTCTTTTCCATTTTAGAATCCTATAAAATCATTTTCTCCATTTCCTTTCTACAGTAGAAACATATCTTATTATCTTTTACCAGTTAGGATGGGGTGTTACAGATTGTACAGAGCACTATATCATCATATATCCTCTAATTATTTCACTACATTTATGAGGTATTCATGCTTTATTCTTGTCTTAGTCACTTTTTATCCCTGTGAAAAACTAGCAGGGACAAACAACTTAAAGAAGAAAAAAAAAGTATTTTACTTGAAAGATTTCAAACCTAGTTATCTAAACCCATAAAGTTTAGTCATGTAAAAAGTCTGAAACATGACATAAGGGTGGGATGAAGAAATGATATTCATATCAAGACAGCCAGGAAAACAAAGGACAACAGAAAGGGC
The DNA here is from genome assembly GCF_014885135.2 of Alexandromys fortis. Classification (NCBI taxonomy): domain Eukaryota; kingdom Metazoa; phylum Chordata; class Mammalia; order Rodentia; family Cricetidae; genus Alexandromys; species Alexandromys fortis. The sequence continues at coordinate 18,633,702 of NW_026067949.1, forward strand.
CATGAAAAGCAAACACTATTGATATAAATGCCCTCAGTCACTTAATTGTTCTAGTCAGACTATCTTTTAATTTCTCTCTCCTCTGTTGGCAGAGGCTGCTCATTCATTCCTGGCTGTCCAAATCCAAAATAAATGCACAAAACTATATATTTGCAATTATATTTGTCCAATAGCTTAGGAATCTTTCTAGATATCTCTTATATCTCAATGTAACCCAATTCTATTAATCTGTGTATCACCATGAGCTTGTGATCTACCAATGTTCGAACATCTGTTTCCTCTGGTGGTTACATGGCTTCTCACTGACTCTGCCTGCTTTCTCCCAGAACTCAGTTTAGTTTTACCACTTAAGTCTACTCTGCCCTTTCACTGAAAAAAAGCAGTTTCTTCATTCATTAACCAATAAAAGTAACACATATACAGAAGTACTACCCACATCAACTCCCCTTTCCTGTCTAAATAAAAAGGAATGTTTTAAGTTTAACACAGTAAAATTACATATAACAAAACAGGTATCCAGCAATATTCGTAGTTACAATATTTATATCTACTTTATCTTTTATCATAATTGAGAAAAACTATAATTATATATTCTTTAATTCCATCAAAGACTCTGGAAGGATATAATATTGCCTAAGTAAACAGGAATTGTAGGCAACTTCAAAAACTCTAGAAAATACAGAGACATCATGCTGCCTGAACAGCTACCCAAAGTTCTTCTAAACATTGGAATACCCATTACCATCCTACAGGTCAATAGTATCTGGCAGACTTTTCCATGAAGCAGGAAATATCAAAGACCATTTCACCTATATTGGCAGTTTGCCAATCACTTTCTTCTATGTTCTGCAGAATGTCTGACAGACTCTTTTGTGAAGCAGAAATCCTGAAGGATCATTTTAGCTTTAGGCAAGTTCAGTAGTCATTTTTCTGTGAGTCCTACATGTCCAGTTCATACAGCATAACATTAAGCAGTCCAGGAAAGAGCAGTTTTTTTCCCCCAAAGGCTAACAAACTCCATAAGGAGACTTTTAGATGTCCATCATCCTCCTGAGGTAATTGGTGTTGCCAGTAACAGACATGTCTTATTGTCAAGAAAATCTAAATTCTTAAAACATTTTAAATGCCATATTATAAAGTCTTTGAAAGAACTGAATAATATCTATCCATCTGAAATACATCTTTGTATATCTAAAAAACCTAAGATCTCTATAAGCTTGACTATAAGAGATTACTACTAACCAATAGTTCTTAATGATACATTGAATTTTAAATGAGTTGCACAAACACAATACCTTAATCAAGAGGATATATAATATAATCAATAGTACACACACACACACACACATATATATGTGTGTGTGTGTGTGTGTGTGTGTGTGTATAAAACAAAATTGACCTTAAATTTATATCAATAGACCTTGATCCATACCATTGCAAAGTGTTCATCTCTATAGCATATCCCCCCTTTAAATGTGAACAAATATTTATAAACAATATTTGGGAATTTTGTCATAGTTCTCTCTAAACTGTTCCCTGTTGTTTTGTGACTGACATAGTTTTGGGATCCTTGGAGACCTTTCAGGGGATCTTGGTTCATCAAACCACATTAGCCTGGACAGAATACACAGATTCTCATTCTCTGAGGAAATAAAAGCTGAACCTATTTTCCAAAGCAACTTATGCTTAGATCCAAATTTTGAAGTCAAAATACCTTTAAAATAAATATGTTGTCTTAATTTAGCAGTCTCCACAATCAAATATGTCTCTGTACTTAGCTCATTCACAGTCAAAAAATTCAAATAAAACACAATAACATACATAATCCTGACTCTCTGTGTATATTTCATCTTTATGTGGGTGATTTTTCTTATTCTATTAATTTCTTTACAAGTTTAATATTTATTTTATCATCTTTATTCCTTTAAACTATGACTGTCTGTACTCATATTACTTTTACTGTCTCTGTCTCTTTCTATGTACATTTATCCAACACTGTGACCCATTCAGAGGCCTTTTTTTTATCTGAATCTGTCTTTTTTGTTTATCTTTAATTATTTTCTGATTAAAATCACTTTTTTTTCCTCTAAGGATTAAGCAGGTGTGACCAGGACCAACTTATGATTCTGCCTGATTGCTCTGCCCGGTCCAACATGGCGGCAGCATGTTCACTGCCTCTGAGTGAGAGCCATTCTCTTCACACCAGATACAGAATAGAAGTGGTTCTGTGTCACAATTAAGGAATTTATAACATGTTGCTCACATACCACATATAAGTGCTTGCCCTCCTGAAAGACCCAGAGCTCATGCTTGCAACATGAACCAGGACAACACTGTTTTGAAAAAACTCGTTTTTTTTTTTTTTTATGTTGCTACCATTGAATTAGGAAGACCTCTCTTTTTTATTAATTTTTATTTAGTTATACTATTTTCTTCAGGGATGTTGCCAACCAAACCTGGCATGAGTTAGTGAGCTGCAGGCCAATAAGAAATCCTGCCTCTAAAAACCAGGTGGACTGGAGAATGATGGTATAATTTGCTCCAACATGCATATGAACACACACACTCACACAAACATAGCACAAAGATAGGAGACAGAGACAGAGATGATATGTTTTCAAAGACAGAGTGTCCTGATTTGACTAAAAACATATGGTTATCTATAAGTTGAGGCCACCCAGTGGTCACAATAATGACAAAAAGCAACCATCATCAGTTAATGCATATATGTTTTACAAACCGGAAACCGACCCTTATATTGATGGTATGAGTACCATTGTCCCAAGACCAGAAACATTGCCAATTATAAAATCAGGTTAATGGTCAGTTAGCTTACCATAAGAAATTGGCACAGAAAATATAAATGGGTTGAGCTTGTGCTTTCTTACTCTCATTGAAAATCACAGGAAATAGACTTTTTATTCTTTTTTTTATTAAATTTATTTATTTATTAAACATTTCTGTCTCCTCCCCGCCACTGCCTTCCATGTCCCTCCCCCCCCCCCATCAAGTCCCCCTCCCCCGATCAAGTCCCCCTCCTCATCAGCCCAAAGAGCAATCAGAAGTCCCTGACCTATGGGAAGTCCGAGGACCACCCACCTCCATCCAGGTCTAGTAAGGTGAGCATCCAACTGCCTAGGCTCCCACAAAGCCAGTACGTGCAGTAGGATCAAAAACCCATTGCCATTGTTCTTGAGTTTTCAGTAGTCCTCATTGATTTTATGGTAACTGAGAGAATGAATGTGTATGTGACATACTATCTGTACGCTGAATCAATGAGATTGGGTCTAAACATTTCATTTATGTCAAACAATCTCAGTGTCCCGTGTCCTTTATCTCATGTTGAGCAGCATTTAAGGTAAGTTTTATACATACCACTTCAGGCATATTTTAGACAGTGCCGTCAGTTATGTTCACAGTTGTGTTTACAGAATTCACAAGTTAATCATTTTGTTATCTTCTTGAGAAATGCAGAATTCATGAATGTTTATATCTATTTAGAATAATCTTTAAGTTAATGATTATACATAGAGATATGAGCAATAGCTCTTTCTTCTTCTTTGTGACAAATACTTCAATGTGATAGCATCTATGATTATTAAAGTATCCTATGGGTTGTCACATTCTACTCTGCACTAAACTACATACTTTTGAATCTCTTCCAATTACTGAATCTGAAGCTGGCAAACTTCAAAGTAAATAAATAAATAAATATAAAAACACAGACAAATCCCAAAGTGTGCATCATCAGAATTATTTTACATGGACTTACCTGCTCACCTCACTCCATTACTGGCTTAGGTACATTTCACTGTGAATTGTTTTTAGCTATAGAAAACAGAAACTGGGGTTCTAATGATCATTAAAGGAGTAGCTGAAAACAGACATCCATGTAAGACAGAGCCAGGTCATTTAAAGTCAGGAATGTTTTCATCTGTCTGCTTCATTATCCACAGCATTTTCTCTTCCTAGCTCAGTCAATGGTTCAAATAACTTTAAGTGTTCTGGGAACTCTGTTTTTCATGCCCTCACATAACCCATGTGGCCAAGGGCAAAAGGTCCTATTTTTCACCTTCACATCTTTAGTATGGAGAAAAATCCATTGAAAACTTCCAAATGTAAAGCAATGTAAATTTTATTTTTCATCACCAGCTTTATTTAACCCTGACTTAATCAAATAATGTCTAAAATTAATAAATTAATCAATAGTTACTAAGAGATTTGATTTATAAACACTTAGTGAATGTGGAAAGAAAATTATCACCTTTAAATCATTTTTTCCTAAAGTTATGCAGTATCAGTAACTGGAAAAAAAAAACAGTTTCTAACTGCAAGAGAATAGTGTTAAGGCAGGATGCTCATGATAAATGCTTGTCCTTTCATAAATGTTTAGGACTACTGAAGCTATAAGAGTAAGGGTTGTCTTAAAGTTATTGTCCTACACAGAATTTTTTTCTTTTTTTTCTACCAAATATATACCATCTTTTTTTTTTTTGAGAAAAGGAAAAAAAAAGTTTCCACCTCCTCCCAGCCTCCCATTTCCCTCCCCCTCCTCTCCCCCCTCCCCCCCCCCCCTTCCACCTCCTCCCAGCCTCCCATTTCCCTCCCCCTCCTCTCACCCTTCTCCCCC
>NW_026067949.1:18638744-18675628 GCF_014885135.2 Alexandromys fortis
CAGTATTGCTATAGGATAGGGTCATTTCAGGTTCCCTATCCTCAGCTTCCCAAGGGACTAACTGGGGATATCGCCTTGGGCTCCTGGGAGCCACTCTAGGTTCAAGTCTCTTGCCAACCCTAAGGTGGCTCCCTTAACTAAGATACGTGCTTCCCTGCTCCCCTATCCAACCTTCCTTTATCCCAATCATCCTGTTTCCCCAAGTTCCCCCCATCCTCCCCTTCTCACTTTTCTCTCCCCATCTCCCCTTCCCCCATCCCACTCCACCCCCAAGATCCCAATTTTCTCCCCAGCAATTTTGTCTACTTCCCATAGCCAAGAGGATAATTATATGTTTTTCCATGGGTTCACCTTCTTATTTAGCTTCTTTAGGTTCACCAATTATAGACTCCATGACTTTTATTTATGGCTAGAAACCAATTATGAGTGAGTACATCCCATTTTCCTCTTTTTGGGTCTGGGTTACCTCACTCAGGATAGTGTTTCCTATTTCCATCCATTTGCATGCAAAATTCAAGAAGTCATTGTTTTTTACCCCAGCATAGTATTCTAATGTGTATATATTCCACACTTTCTTCATCCATTCTTCCATTGAAGGGCATCTAGTTTTTTTCCAGGTTCTGGTCTAGTGGGAAATAACTCAGAAGAAAAATTAACAGTGTAATGGGCTGTTCCAGTGTGTTATAAATGGTGGTGATTTTCAGTATTCTGAAACTGGAAGGCCTGTTACTCTATGAGACACAGGAAATCTTCAATTTTTCTTAGAATGTGCCTCATAAATCATGAAGATAAGACAAATCTCAGTATCTCTCTTCTCTCTCCTCACTTTCCCTCTCCCTTTCCTTTTTTCTATACAACTTCTAGATATTTCTAACTTGTTTAGTCAATTTTATCAGAGTTTTCCTGCATTTTTTATATCATCTTTAATAACAAGTGTAAGAAGCTCTCAGAACAAAAAATTTCAGGTGAAGACAAAAAGGACCATTCTTTTATGTGTTTCTATTATTCCTGACCTGGAAATTGAGATATATTTCATTTTTCCTATAGCAAATTAATAAAAGAAATGATTAATACATACAACCTACAGGGGACATTACAGCATTCGAAAACCATACTGATTAATTTTCATGCAGATAATACTATGATAACATCTTGGGAAAGTAAGTTTTAGCAGAATTTCCTGCCCCTCTAGAAGCCAACAGACTCATCTTCTTTCTAATTTCCAAGTTATTATGATTTTTGAGAGAGTATCTCACAGTGTATCCCTGGCTGACCTGGCATTCACTATCTAAATCAGGTTGGCATTGACCTTGGTGAGCACTGCTTGCCTCTTCTTCCTAGTTCATGAATTAAAGACATGCTTTACTACAAAGGCTCAAAGCTTTGTTTCCTAACTTTACTCATCTGTTAGTTTTTGTTCCTGTAGACATGTATGTGCACAAGTGCAGGTCATTAGTGCAGGGGCACTGATTAATAAAATAGACCCAAAGTTTGGGGGTTAGTGAAAATAGAATGGATGTGCCGGGAGCTCATCAAAACAAATTATACAATGTTCTCAAATAATGTAAAAATGAAAAAGAATGTTGTAATAAAACTTTTGTGGTTACTTCAACACGTACATGATAGTATTTTATTAACTGTTATTTCACTAAACAAATAGGATTCAGAATAATACTCTTCATAGACACATACATACATGCTAACACACACCATATAAAAATTAGTAAAATCTTTAAAAGTATGTGCTATATAAATAATTTACAATGAGTCAGTCAGAACAGGATAAAAATAAATTGTATTTTAAAATATATTACTTCAATCTTCATTGAAGAGGTGGATGTATAAACAAGAATTAATATAGAAAAGGAAATGATTCATTCATTTTGGAAAAAAAACATACTAGAAGAATAAAACTACACACACACACATACACACCGATCCAATAATAATAACAGAATGGTGTTCCTTGGTGGGCAACTAGCATGGGATCAGCGATAATTTTGGAATAGTACTATCTAGGAAAGTTTTAAGAAACACAGTAGTAATGATTTATTTTGCTTGGGGAAATTTTCAGGGAAATCCTTCACAAATTTCTAAGTGGAAGAAATGATTAAATTTTATTTTCAAAAGATCATTTGGATATGGTTTTAAAGATAGAATATTAGAAGTAAGAGTTAAACTTGTGTGACCAGTTAACAAGTAATTTTCATAATCTGGGCAATAAATATAGGCAGCTTAGTACCTCGCTTTAGAAATGCCAATAGGAAGCAAGTAAGGTTTAATTCTGAAAATATTTTAAATATATGTTTCCCTGCATTGAATTTGGACTTAAAGAAAAAGAGAGGCTGGAAAAGTTATCCTGTTCTACTTGACATTAGAAGGAAATAAAAAGGCAACAATGGACATAGTTACAAATATAGAATCATATATTTGAAAAAATAAGAAATCCATGTTTGCATTTTAATATCATTCAACTACTAAATTTTATCTGATAACTCTAATATGCAGAATTATTTTGAATTATTGTTCTTATATTAAATCTTATAAATATGAAAACAAGTAGGTTATTTGACATATCCAAAGCAATATTATTTGCTTCGGCTGTAGGCAGAGACTGCTCTTTGGTTTTCCAGCTGCCCAGAGCCAAAAAATTCACACAAAACAGTATTAATTACAACACTGCTTGACTTAGTAGCTCAGGCTTGTTTTTAACTAAGTCTTAAATCTTGTCTTAACCCATTGCTATTAATCTGTGTATTGCCACGAGGCTATGCCTTACAAGGCAAGGTTCTGGATGGCATTTGTCTCCTTTGGCAGCTACATGGCATCTCTTTGATTCTGCCTACTCTCTCTCTCTCTCTTTTCTATCTTTCTCCCTTTCTCTCTCTCTCCACAACATACACACACACACATATCACACACACACACAAATATATATANAATTTTTGCCTGGCTTTGTTTTGCTAAGTCTTTGGCTCATACAGCTTTATTCATTATCCAATAAAAGCAACACATATGGACATCACATATGCCATGAATAGCAGGTCACAGCTAGTGTTCCGATGTCTTTTTCTTACCGGGTGACTTCCTACAGTATGTGATACCTCCCATAAGGGAACTTAGTCACACAGTCAAAAACCTTTGTTTCCACCCCCACATCTCTGTTCGGTTCACTAAGATACATTAGAAGCCTCCTCCCTGCAACCATCTTCCATTTGGAAGGGACATGCAGTCAGGAAAGGAGTCTTTCATATAGATCTCGTTTGGGACCTTCAAAGATAAAGAGACGTCCACGCTCAGAGAATCGCCTTTGTTTTGTGTGTGTATATAAACTGGAAACTTTACAGAATAGCTGGAGGGCCCGAAAAATAATAAAGAAACTGATGTGGAAAAGTACCTAGTGAAAGATTCACTTTGCCCTCAGATTTCTATAAATCTTATGCTTGTTGTAAGCTTTCTTTCTGAACCACAAGGGAGGACTGAGGCTGGTACTCAGAACCACCCCTTCCGATAGATATTGAAAGATAGGTAACTCAAATAAGATTCTCTATATTCATAGCAACAGAAACGCTCTTTAGAAGCATGTATTAGGCTTTAAGGACTTTTGTTTTCTTATCCACAACTGTCTAATTAAGAGAGTAAATTTTACCTAAATAAGAATGAAATTTAAAATTATGCTTTATATTATAAACTTACTTGAGAAGACTCTCCAGACTCTATATATACATAGAATATTGGAACCATGTTAATTACACGAGGATTTCAATTGATTTCCATTTTCAGATAAAAATACATTTATATTCAAACATAACAGAGCACACATACTATATTGTGTCTAACTAGAAACAGAAAAGGAAGGATAATTTCAAAACCTTTATCAGAATTTTAATCTAACAAATTAAAATATTATTTTTACTAATTCTAATATGTTCTATTCATTTTCTTGGTAAATTCTGGGATCAGAATTTTGCATTGAAAAATATTGTTTTACTGTTAAAAGGCAATTTTTACCCAAATGAATGGCCATTTTAACTATGATTCAGCTGATTATGGTGATTAGTTTGTGCTCTAGACAAAACTAGGCTCTCTTTCCAATCTTAGAATTTTGATTGATGAAAATCAGTTGAGATAGTGAAAAGAGTAAAGACTACTTTGGAGAGTTTGTGGTTTTGGAAGTACATAGTATTGAAATGATTAAATGGAGCAGATAATATTGAAGAAGTTATAATGAGAAGGAAGAAAGAGAAAGCTGCTAAATAAGAGCGTACCTTACCTGATAATGAGAAGCAATGCCTAATTTACAGAACAGGGAACCCTGTTTTTCCATTGTAGCATTTTATTTTTTAAAGAAAGTTCTCCAGTTAATCTCAGAATTTTTACCTTCTGTTATCAAAAAGATTTATGCAAATGGAAGACACAATTCTGTGTGGTATGTTTCATTAATTGCGGAATTCATTACCACTGCTCTATTAGGATGGAAATTATAAACCTGATGAATGAAAAACACTACTAAAGCTCATTAGTGTTAAATATTGCAACTCATCCCTGAAAATACTGGAGAATTTGTTTCAACTTGCAAAGAACTTATAAAGGTAATATGAGTTTAATTAACAAAAGTAGGTTGGAACTAAAAGAGGTAAAGCTATGTTCAGTACAGGGAATATCTGAATTCATTTTCTTGGCATGCCAATAAAGATAGTACTAAATGTCACAGAATTTATGAAGACATCTTGTGTGTGTGAGTGAGAGAGGGGAGAGAGAGAGAGAGAGAGAGAGAGAGAGAGAGAGAGAGAGAGAATGTAACACTATGTGGTATTTATCTGGAGTCTATTTGGAAGACCATAAGTAAAGAAGTGCTTGAGTTTATGAAGAAAATAATAAAATTATCACCTCTGGTCCTGTGTAGTGAATTTTCCAAGACTAGGAGTACCATGCAAGTTTAAGAAATAATAATAGCATATAGCAACTTATAGAAAGAAGTTCTACCCTCTCTCAAGTCTTTGAGTGCCTCAAGGTGTAAACCCATGTAGTGGGCATTTCAGACTTCCACTGGGACTGCATTAATCTTTAATTGTGAAGCATTTAAGTTGTCAGGAGATGTAAAAGTACCTATTTTGTGTAGTGATCATTTGAAATGTGCTTCCCATGACACTTTATTTTAAACTGTGATTGTGTTTTTATTTTACTCTTTAAATTCAAAGCACACCACTACACTAAAGAGTCCTGTGAGTAGTGAATTTGAGGCAGAAATGTGCATCTCATTTTCAAACAAGTAAAGGTAATTTGTAAGAAAAAGAAAAAAAAAGATGAATGCCCTCATTTATTTTAACTGCTTTTTAACAGTTATAATATGTATGAAATATGATTACATTTTAACTAGTTTTTGGAGGTTTTTTAAATGTTTTAGTGACAGAAATGAATGCACATTTAAAATGTTCCTAAGCATGACCTGTGATCTCCAAAAATTTTGATCTTGTTTTGTCCCTAAACAAAACAAGTACCACTGTGGAAAGCATTAGTGATGACCTCCTTGTTTCATATATGTTGTGTGTGTGTGTGTGTGTGTATGGAACATGCAATATATATATATATATATACACACACACACACAAACATGTAATTCTATGTCTATCTGAAAGATTGGAATGTAAGGCTTTGGAGTTAATACAATATTTGATTACTTAATTATATTACTTACAATGCAGTGAAATAGTATATAACCTATATCATTTTCCTATGGAAACTCTTCATAATCTCTGTACAAGACACTGTGAAGCCTAAGGTAAGGAAGAAAAATCTGGTGGTTTTTGTTTTAACCTTAGACTATTTTCCATATCATGAGAAATGTTGCTTATTACACTAAATAAGCACCTATTGTGATAACGTATTAATGACGATAAGATTCCAAGATATGGTTTCCTATCTAAAAATAATTCTCGTTGAGTAACTCAGACCCCCCCAATAGGCAAATATATTATGTATGTGTGTTAGCTCCTAGGACTTAGAAAAACACAGTATATTCTGTATAAACAAAGGGGTTAGTTATAAAGTAAGGGAATAGGGGAAGGTATGTCCATAGGAAATAGAAATAGCTAGTAGAATGGATAGTTCTGGGTAGATGGGGGGACTGGAATATGAGGAACAACAGAGAAATGGAAGGAAGAGGTGTTAACATACGGGATACTGGGATGGACAGTTTAAACCTAAAGGTATTTAAGGGCTCGTGTGAAAAACCACTGCAGTAGAAGCTTCTTAAAATATATACATATGTGAGTGAAATATAAATGGAACTAAATAACAGGGGAAACAAAGCCACAACTAGAAATTTCTCTTCACCAGATGAAACCACATGTATCACAAATGGTTTATAATTAATCTAGTTGGTGGTCAAAGTTGCCCAATGGAAATCTCAAACAAATTGCCAAAGTTATTATTTGATCTCTGAAAACAAATTGTAAGGCCCTACTTCTGAAAAAAAAAAAAAAACATGTACATTACCAACTGAACACAGAAAAGTTTACCTAGTGCTTTATACATATTGTTTAGTGTTCTATTGTTATAGTATTCATGTTATTGAATATTAACATATTCTGCATGCTCTCAGAAGACAAAGATAAGCATCATCTTAGCAATGAATACTTTGATCACCAATTTTGACTTTTGGCAAGTTACCTGGTACAGTAGAGGTAAAAGGTAGTATACATAGCCATCTAAACTCTTACTGGATTTCAGGCCCACTTCCTGAGATGAAATTCTTGTCCAATACTATTTGGTTGGCCAAGGACCTTAGACAAGATAGACCATGGACCTAGGGAAAAACCTAATACCACTCTTCTGCTAAAAGAATGTAGTAATACTTTGATTCCTAATGACATTTTTGTATACTCATTAATCTGTATCTTGCTCAGTCATCAGTAGAGAAGTTTGTTTGTTTGTTTGTTTATCTGCAGTAGATGGGAACAAATACAGAGACACACTATAGCATGGAGTGCCAAAAATGTCAGATCTTGAAACACTCAATCCTAAATGTGATGCCTCCATCAAATTCCTTCTTCAGGCTCAGAAGAATATTAAATGAGTAGGCCAAAATATTTCTTTCCTTTTTAAAAAATTTAAAAAAAAATCTTTTCTCATTTTACATACCAATTCCAGTTCCCAGTCCTTCCCCTCCTCTGTTCCCTCACCTTCCTCCCCACTCCTGCCCCCATCCACTCCTCAGAGTGGGAGTCAACTCCATGGGGAGTCAACAAAGTCTAGCACATTGCTTTGAATAGAACTAAGACCCTCCCCACAATATCTAGGCTGAGCAAACTATCCATCCAAAGAGAATGGGTTCCAAATAGCCAGTAGAAGCTGTAGGGATAAATCCTCTTTTCATTGCTAGTGGCCCACAGTCTGCCCCAGATTGATGCCTATCTTAAATGTCACCACCATAGAGCCTTCATGCAGGAACTGATGGAAGCAGGGGGCAGAGGCCAAAATATTTTAACAGCCAATGGGAATGGGAGATGCCAAGAAGACAAGTTCTTCTAGACACAACAAGATTGATGCAAGGAATGAAATCAATAAGAATGTGCAGCATAGACAGGGTCTGAACAGGTCTAAGCCAGACAGGGCCCTAACACTGAAAGAGAAAATAGACAAAAGCCCCATCCCTAACTTTGATGTGATATCCACTTGATACCTTCTTGCAAATCAAAAAATATTTCACTTTGGTGGAGTCTCACAGAGTGTTCACACTACACTTTAAGGAAAGACAACATGCCCATTAGTAGATAATCAATACAAAAGGAATTATTTTTCCCCTCATAATGGCTTGTGTGTTTCTTTCTTTTTGTAATTTTATTTTTCTCCTTCTGCTTTTTTGCTTATATATTATGATTTTTAATTGTGTTTCTTTCTGAATTATATGTGTAAATATGCATGCTTCCATATCTTTGTATTTCTTATACTTTCTGTGTCTATATGTGTTTCTTCTGCTTTTTGGGAGGTCTTCATTTCTGTTCTTTTCAGTTTCTATTTTCCTATTAGAGTTTATTTGTTTGTTTTTTTTCCTTTTTTTTAGATACCAGTTTGTTTTTCTAATGAGAAAAGACAAGTAAGAGTGTGGGTTTGGGTGGGTGGGAAGGTAGGAAGTTCTGGAAGCAATTGGGGTTAGATAAACCAGAATTACATTACATTGTATGAATAAATAATCTATATTCAACAATAAAGAAAATTGGTAATGGTTGCCTAAGTTAGTCATAAGTCTAAGATAGCAGTGTTCCATATATAAGCTAACTTTTTATTGAAGATGTGGTTGATTAAATAAAACAGAACCTGGAAAAAATGAATAGATATGAAGGAAACAAATAATTAGAAAGAGAGTTCTAAATTTATTTTTTTTAAATTGTGCTGGACAACGAATGTTATATGACATGTGCCAATAAAACCTTGTGCTCAATGTCAAATATTAAAAACAAACAAAAGAAATAGAACAAATGAAAGAAAATGTGGACTGTAGAAGAACAAGTTCAGGTGATCTAATTTTTATACCGACTGTGAATTAATCTAAATATTTATTTCTTGGCAACCAGTTTGTTACAGTTTCTGCTCTTATAGGACAGGTTTTCTTCTTAAGATAATCATTTTTGCTGCATGTAGGTGTTACTTATACTTTGGAAAGTTTAGTGCCAATTTGTTGATTTGGATATTTTAAACGTCTCACGTTCATCTCTTACCTCCTGAAACTTAATCCCGGCAACAGAAGAGACCTGAAAGGCTTTCAACAGTTAAGTATCATATAAAATTTTTTGTGTGTTCTTTTTAAAACTTGTCATCAATTCTTTATGGATTTCACATCATGCATCCTGATCCCATTCATTTATCTCTCTCCATCTTCCCTCTGCAACTGTTATGTATCTCCCACAGGACAAAATAAAATAAAACTTAAAAGGAAAACAATCTTATTGTGGAAGCCACAGTGTGACACAGTGAGTCACGAAGTGTACTCTTTTGTCTATAGATCTTTACTTGTAAGCGTTAACTACAATGAATTACTGGATTGATTCAAGGTCTCTGCCTTCTGCTGAGCTCTCACTGGTACTGCTCTTAAACATCCTGCTGTTTCCCTGTGTCAGGGATATCTTGCAGATTTGAATCTGCGGGACTGGCCCCTTTATGTGCTCCAGTAGATTATCAATGGGATCGTTGTTGGGGTGGGCCAACTCATAGCCTTGTTTCTGGGCCTGGGTGCAATATGGCTTGATCAGCCCACCGGTTCTCCCTCATCTTCATCATCAGAACAAGGTCTCTATTACTGCCTCCAGCTAGATCCCCTATGCAGCAAAGAGCAGAAAGGGGTAGGACCAGTTTTCATGTTCTCAAGCCCTGGAGATCAGCTCAATAGTACCCACACCAACAGGGCCAGCTAGACTCTGTTGACCAGGTACGGTGGTGGGTCCACTCTCCTGAGTGCAGCAGCTGGTGAGGAGCAGAACCAGTTCTCCCACTCCCATGAGCCCAAGGCCAGCTCTTCTACCCACTACAAGTTGTGAGGGCAAGGTGATACACAGCATCTTTCCCTTATCCACGACACTACCTGGCAGATGGGAGAGGCCGAGTCAGCTCTCCCAAGCTCATACCCTTGGGGACAGCTCACCCACAGCCCCACCAACAGGGTAAGCTCTACTGTGCTTCCCAAGCAAGATACAAGGCCTGCACTCCCAAGTGCTGCAGGTGGTGAGGGGCAGGGCAAGCTCTCCCAATCTTATGACCTCAGAACCAGCGGAGCCAGATCTACTATACTCATGTTGGGTTTCTTACTCATGACCCTGTGAACATGGTCACTTCTACTGTGCTGCCAAGGTGAGGTGCTGAGTCCACTTTCCTGAGTGCTGCAATTAGTGAGGTGGCAGTTCCAGTTCTCCTGCCTGGCCCACATAATAAACCAACAGTGGCAGTTGAAGGGAGCAGGGCCAGGTATACCACTCTCCTGTCCTTGGGACCAGCTTGCACACCCCTCTGCCAACAGGGTCAGTTCTACTGTGCTGCCAAGGAGAGGGACAAGACCTGCTTTTTGGAGCATTACAGCCAGTGAGAGGCAAGGCCAGCTCACTCACTCTCTTGACTCCAGAACTATCTTTCCTATCTGCATTTGGTGGCAAAGGGTGAGGGTTGAGGATGGCATATATCCTATAGCTATGCCACCACATGTCAGAGGAGTAGTGGGACCAGTTCTCTCATGCTGACTTCCTCAGGACTGGCTCACCTGCACCTCCATTGACAAGGTTATCTCTGTACCAGCTAAGGTACAGGGTCTCCTCCCCCTAGTTCTGCAGGCAATAAGGGAGGGGGCACCTCTGTGTGTCTGTATCCTCTTGTCCTTTGTCCTTTGTTGGTAGCAGATATCAACGATATAAACACAGACCAGTGGGGCAGCAAGATCATGGACTGAGGCACGGCCCTTGGCTGTAGCCCAAACCTGTACTTCATAGCATCCCTGAATGACAAGCATGCCATCTACGTCAACCCTGTCTTCATAACCTTCTATCTCCCTCTTTCCACAGGACATGAGTCATTCTCTCTGTCTCTCTGTCTCTCTCTGTCTCTCTGTCTCTCTGTCTCTCTCTCTCTGTCTCTCTGTCTCTCTCTGTCTCTCTCTCTCTCTCTCTGTCTCTCTCTCTCTCTCTCTCTCTCTCTCTCTCTTCCAGTGTTCTCTCCTCTATGCAGGAGGAGCAGGGAGACCCAGAGGAGTGCGTGACTTTTCTTCTCCCACTAGGTACTAATGATGAGAATTACTTTTAAATGACATAAAATTCATTAGTATTGAAATGTCTTAGTAGGAATATTAGCCTAGTCTTATTTTGAATGATGATTAATAAATATTGTAACACTAACATTCTTCGTGGTGTATCTCGATATCAAGTAATGATATTTTGATGTTTCCATGAATCCATGAACTGATATTTTTTTAAACACATAGTACTAGGTCTATAATGTAAGAAGACAAATTTGGTCCCCAAACTAGAATTAATATACTAGTTGCATCTGATAAGTATTTTAATCCTTAATTAAATTAGCTTCTGTTTCTCTGCATTCTGTTGTCATAGATTTTTTTGTACCCCAATGAATAATGCCATTGAAAATTCTCCAAAATTCCATGGCAAATGTATTCATGGCAAATAAACAAATGAATGAACAAAATATATACACACAAACACCTTACTAGTGTTTCAAGTATAGACAGTATATGTATAGAGACACAGAAATACCCCCAGTTCAAGAAGACCAATAGTAGAAAGACACAGAGAAACAAATATGCTGACTAGCAGAGATCCCTCTCTAGAACTGATTATAGTTCCAATAACTGTGAGCATTCATTGTCATTCACAAAAACATTCACATATTCTACACACTAAAAATACAGAGGGCTTTATATTAGAACCAGTTTCATATTTTCAAATAAATCTGGCTGTTCTGGATTCACCTGGTTTTAAAGGAAAGGATGACCAAAAGAAACCTTTACTGTATTACACATTAGTTTTTATCCCAGGCTGTTTGTGCTGGCAGGTGGTTAGATTTTACCAGAACAATATATAAAATTAAAATAATTCAGCAGAGATCAGTGTTATAGGTATAGCTTTTGATATTTACCAAATGAATTTTTATATATTTGTACATATGAGTTTATGAATAATATCTAAGATACCATGAACCATCAACTGAAGTTTAAACTGTCATAATTTACATTAATTAAGGATTCATTTTGGCACTGTTATGTTAGATTCTTACCTACTTGTCATTCTGTAATGTTTGAACATTAGATATTTTTCATGTAAAAATCATCTCCTCCCATCAAACATATTTTAAATGATTCTTTGAACAATTTATTGAAAAGTTATTAATCTTTTCCATCATTCAAAAATGTTCATATTCAGGTTAGGTATGGCTAATGTTATTAAGATTAAGTGTATTGAGTATAAAAATTATATGTATTACAGATCTTGACCTTATAGTATTTTGAAAATAAAATCAAATGTGCAGAACTTAATAAATCTGCAGAGCCAATAGAAATCAATAAAAAGGTATATTTAATATTGTTTAGAGAACTAATAACTGATATAAAGAGTTATATGCAGTTATGTTAGGAATTCATGAACATCTAATGATTTGAAACTCCAGACATAAAATTTTGAGACTGTGAGAATACGGTATACATATAATACATGGTTAAAGAATATGAATGATTAAAAAGTATGAGATCTTGCAAAAATATTGATAATTTTCTTTTCTAATCTGGATGAATTCTTTTGCTTTGAAACTCTTACATCTATGTGGCTGACCTTAGCCAAGGAGAAAGAGTTATCTGTCAAAGTGAAGAACATACACACACTGGGATTTTTCTTTACTTGACATTTTGGGACATACTGTCATCAGATGAGTGGCCCTGAATTAGACTGCAGGGTGAAGGAGAACATGTACCCTATAAGCTTTTGTTGTCCCAGCTGCCAGCTAATCAGCTCCCCGAAGAAGATCTACCTACTTGACCAGATGCTCACAACAGATAAATGCATGACCGCAGCTGGGACCAACAGAAGAATGAACTCACCAAGCCAATCATTAAATTTAACTTCAAGGAATCTAGGTTTTAAATAGTTTGTCACACAGAAAAAAAAAAAAAAAAACCCTATCTATTAAGTACATAAGTTTGTCACTGTGAAACTCAAGATAGTATAGGAACTACAGAACATACATAAGACAACTATGCCTGTGTCATTGTAAAAAACATGCAAAATTCATAACCGAATGATAAATCATTATCTTGGAAAAGTCCAGGAGAACTGTAAAACATAGGTTAGAGGGAAATTGTTCTTCCACTGTAAAATTTTCCTTGAAATTCTGTAGTTCATAGGACATTATACTCTTCTAATAAAGAAACTGTTAAATGAAAGTTCTTAGTTACTTAATTTCTGTCTAGACCTATGTTTCATTCAACAGTATGATGTTCATACAGAAGTTATCAGTAGATCATTCGTCATGATCAAGGTGGCTTCAACCTAGAAATTAAGGGAGGGTTCGACATATAAAAATCTATGAGCATAATCCAACAATTTAACAAACAATGCATAGTCACACATTTATTGCAGATTAGGTCTTTAAAACAATCAAACACCCCTTCATGATAAATGTTTTGGAGATGTTTGGAGATGTTTGGACACTATGGAAAAAGCTCAACAAAATAAAGACACTTTACAGCAAGTCTGTAGCTAACATCAACTGTAATGGTGAGATACCCAAGGCAATGGCATTAAATTAAGAGATAAGAAAAGGTTGTCCACTTTTGCCATACATATTCAACAAAATACTTGAATGCTTAGCTAATGCAATAAAACAACTGGAGGAGATTGGCGGAAAGAAAATGGAAGAAAAAAGGTTGAATTATTTTTATTTGCAGGAGATATGATAGTACATATAATTGATCCCAAAAATTTCACTAGGAAACTACTACAACTAACAAACATATTCAGCAAAGTAGAGAAATACAAAATTGTTGAAATAAGGAGCGGCGGGGCTGCGTCCCCAACACCCCGGCCGCTTGGCTAGCTCATGCCCGAAATAACAACACACAAACTGTATTCATTTAAGAACTGCTTGGCCCATGAACTCTAGCCCTTACAGGCCAATTCTCGCATCTGGACTAGCCCATTTCTAATGATGTGTGTAAGCACCCCAAGGTGCGCTTACCGGGAAGATTCTAGCCTAAGTCCATTGTGGGTTGCAGCTGCCTGGGAGAGCTGAGCATGGCGTCTCTGCTCCAGAGAGCAGAGTTGTCTGGTCTCTCCGGGAGCAGAGCAGAGTCTGACCTCACTTCCTCTTCCGCCCAGAATTCTATTCTGTTTACTCCTCCCATCTATGTTCTAAGCTGAGGCCAAGCAGTTGGTTTATTATAACTTAACCAATGAAATCAACAGATTGATATATGACACTCCCACATCACAAAATCAACTCACAAATCAGTACCCTTCCTATACACAAATGACAGACTGAGATATCAAAGAAATAACATCCTTCACAATAATTTCATAGAATATAAAATTTCTTGTGATGACTTTAACCAAACAAGTGAAAGACTTGTATGATAAAAAGAAAAGAAAGACACTGAAGACAGAAATTGAAAAAGATATCAAAAGATGTAAATTTCTCCCATGCTCATAGAGTTTAAAATTAATAAAATGAAAATGGCCCTCATGTGAAAATCATTCTGTAGATTCAATACAATCCCCATCAAATTTCCAAAGTAATTCTTCATAGATCTTTCAGCAACAAAATATAGCTTCAAATTGAAACACACACACACACACACACACAGAAGGATTGCTAAAACCACCCTGAATAATAAAGAACTGTTGGACATTTGTTCTGAAATCCTACTGCAAGATTATATTAATTAAAGCAGCATGGTATTGTCAACAAAACCGACACGTTGATCAATGAACTTGAACTTGATTTGGTAAGATTGGTTTAGACACAAACTTACACACATATGGAGGGCTGACGTTTCATAAGGAAAACAAAAATACATACTGAAGGAAAGGCAGCATCAACGATCCAACTTTATGCTGCATGTAGAATAATCCAAATAGATCTATAATCATCACACTGCAAAAATCTCAACTTCCAATGGCCAAAGACCTCAATATAAAAGCAGTTATACTGATTCTGATAAGAGAAAATAAGCAATAGTCTGGAATTCACTGGCAGCAGAAAAGATTTTCTAAAAAGAACATCATCAACACAGGCAATAAGATCAACAATTAATACATGAGATGCCATGAAACTGAAATCCCAAATTACTGTCACTAAAATAAAAATCTACAGAATCAGAAAAGGCTTTTACTAACCATAACCCAATAGAAGCCTAATATACAAATATGTAAGGTATTCAAAAAAGAAAATAAATAATCCAATTAAAAATTGAGTACAGATCTAAGCAGAAAATTCTTGAAACTGTAGCTCAAATGGCCAAGAAACACTTATAGAAATGGTCATCCTCTTTAATCATTAGAAAAATACAAATCAAAACTATCTGAGATTTCATTCTATACTAGTGAGAATGGCAAAGAGCAATAAAACAAGTGATATCTCATGCAGAAAAAAAATGTGGGTTAGGGGGAGTACTCATCTGTTGCTGGTGGGAGTATAAACTCAAACAGTCCCTATGGAAAGCAGTGTGGTATTTGTTTCCTCTGGAAGATGATATTTGATTTACCTTAATATTTAACTATACTGTAACTCTTGAGCATATACTGAAAAGATGCTTTATCCTACTCTAGAGACACCTGTTCAGCCATGATCATTGGTGCTCCATTTATAACAGCCAATAATTGGAAGTAAATAAATGTTCTTTAAGAGGTGAGTGGATAAACAAAATATGTTACTTTAAATAATAGTATATTATTGAGTTATTAAAAAATAAAAATTCACAAGATAAATGAGACTAAATTCCCAGAGCTATAAATACATATTAATGTTAGCTCTTAAGACAAATGTAGGCAAGCAGCAGTTCATAGTATTACAGGGGTTAGGGGGAGTAAGGAATTGGGAGAAGCAGGTCTTCCTAGGAAGGGGATAAAATGTAGTTATGGTGGACAAGGGAGGGAGAAACTAGAATGGGGTCATCAAAAAGGAAGAAGAGAAAAGAAGGAGATAAGAGGCAATAAGGAATGGCTAAATTTAACGGTTATTAGAAAAATAGTATGGAAACCTAATATAGTAGAAACTTATTGATGTACAAGTATAAAGGTAGTCTAAATTAACTCATCAAATAATGGAGGCTACAGAGCTCCATCGCGACATTTCTAATTATCAAATGCAGTCAAAATATTAAGACTGGCTTGTTGACCAAATGGTCGATGGGAACCTACAAAAAAACTGAGGCTGTTGTTAAGGCTATAGGTTGATCTCCACAAGCTAACAGCAAGGACCTACTGAGGAACATAACAACTACACAGCTCATTGAACATGGAAAAATACGGTGCCTAATAAGAACCTTTACCTCTTCTGGCTACTGTTATTGATACCCGAAGGTACTCTTTACATTGCCAAAGAAGAAATATAAACACCCTATCATAAAACCTTTGATCTACAATGGTTTCCTGGTTACAAGGTACAGTAGTGCAATGGTTTTACAATGCTTGTGGAAGTAACTGGTAGTTTGAATGTAAGTGGCCCCCATTACCCTAAAAGCAGTAGCACTATTAGGAAGTGTGGCCTTTTGAAACAGCTATGGCCTTTTGAAGGAAGATTATCACTCTGGGTGTAGATTTTGAGTTCTCTTTTGTTCAAGCTCCATTCAGTGTGACAGAGTTTCCTTCTTGTTGTCTTCTGATCAACATGTAGCCAGCATCATGTCTTTTTGCATGCAGCCATGATCCCTGCCATGATGATAATGAAACTGGAAGCCACCACATCAATTAAATGGTTTCCTTTATAAGATTTTCCATGGTCTTGGTTTCTTTTCACAGCAATAGAAACCCTAACTAAGATAGTAACCAAACAATATCTGATTCGATTTAAGATCCTTGAGATAAAACTTATAGTTAGAATCTCCTGGATAACCAATACTTTGAAACTAGCTAGCCCATGGACATAAGAGAAAGCAAAACACTACTGTTTTAGAAAAGGAATATTGTAATATAGTGACTCATGATGACATCTATTGTATTTCTAGATCAGTGTGTTGATGATTATCAGCTATGTTCCATCTAAAGAAGGAAACAAATACAGAGACCTACAGACAAACACTCTGAAGATAGTGAGAGACTTAGGAACCCTCAGCATTAAATGAGCATTTAATGTCCCTCTAGGGCTCAGGGAATCCTGTGAAAGAGCGGTCTGAAAGAGTGTGTGGAAGACATCAGGAAAATAAAGCCATACAAACAAGCATCAATGATGCATGTGATGTTCATTATATGCCATATGATAGAGGAAAACACAATAGAGTCATTTTTTTTAAATAATATAGTCAGAAGATAGAGCATACTGGGTAGATTTGACTTATGCTTATTTGATCTCATTAAAGCCATCTTAATTCTGCTGGAAAATTATTCTTCTCTACTAAACATGCCTTATAAATCCCAAGTAATGAACACATTTTACATTTTATTTATTTATTTACTAAGATTTCTGCCTCCTCCCCACCACCGCCTCCCATTTCCCTCCCCCTCCCCCAATTAAGTTCCCCTCCCTCCTCAGCGCAAAGAGCAATCAGGGTTCCCTGCCCTGTGGGAAGTCCAAGGACCACCCACCTCCATCCAGGTCTAGTAAGGTGAGCATCCAAACTGCCTAGTCTCCCACAAAGCCAGTACGTCGAGCAGTAGGATCAAAACCCAGTGCCATTGTTCTTGAGGTCTCACTAGTTCTCATTGTCCGCTATGTTCAGCGAGTCCGGTTTTATCCCATGCTTTTTCAGACCCAGTCCAGCTGGCCTTGGTGAGTTCCCGATAGAACATCCTCATTGTCTCAGTGTGTGGGTGCACCCCTCAGGGTCCTGAGTTCCTTGCTCGTGCTCTCTCTCCTTCTGCTCCTGATTTGGACCTTGAGATTTCAGTCCGGTGCTCCAATGTGGGTCTCTGTCTCTGTCTCCTTTCATCGCCTGATGAAGGTTAATATTCAGGAGGATGCCTATATGTTTTTCTTTGGGTTCTCCTTCTTATTTAGCTTCTCTAAGAACCCGAATTATAGGCTCAATGTCCTTTATTTATGGCTAGAAACCAAATATGAGTGAGTACATCCCATGTTCCTCTTTTTGGGTCTGGCTTACCTCACTCAGGATAGTGTTTTCTATTTCCATCCATTTGCCTGCAAACTTCAAGAAGTCCTTGTTTTTTACTGCTGAGTAGTACTCTAATATGTATATATTCCATACTTTCTTCATCCATTCTTCAATTGAAGGGCATCTAGGTTGTTTCCAGGTTCTGGCTATTACAAACATTGCTGCTATGAACATAGTTTAGCATATACTTTTGTTGTATGATAGGGCATCTCTTGAGTATATTCCCAAGAGTGGTATTGCTGGGTCCCGGGGTAGGTTGATCCCGAATTTCCTGAGAAACTGCCACACTGCTTTCCAAAGTGGTTGCACAAGTTTGCATTCCCACCAGCAATGGATGAGTGTACCCCTTTTCCCACAACCTCTCCAGCAAAGGTTATCATTGGTGTTTTTTTTTTTTTATTTTAGCCATTCTGACAGGTGTAAGATGGTATCTTAAAGTTTTCTTGATTTGCATTTCCCTGATTGCTAAGGAAGTTGAGCATGATTTTAAGTTTCTTTTGGCCATTTTAACTTCTTCTGTTGAGAATTCTGTTAAGCTCAGTGCCCCATTTTATCATTGGGTTGATTAGCCTTTTACAGTCTTGTTTCTTGAGTTCTTTATATATTTTGGAGATCAGAGCTTTGTCAGTTGCGGGGTTGGTGAAGATCTTCTCCCAGACAGTGGGTTGCCTTTTTGTTTTAGTGACAGTGTCCTTTGCTTTACAGAAGCTTCTCAGTCTCAGGAGGTCCCCTGGATGTCAATCTGTAGAAGAATGAAAATAGATCCATATCTATCACCATGCACAAAACTCAGGTCCAAATGGATTAAAGACCTCAATATCAGTCCGAACACACTGAACCTGATAGAAGAGAAAGTGGGAAGTACTCTACAACACATGGGCACAGGAGACAACTTCCTACGTATAACCCCAGCAGCACAGACATTAAGGGCATCGTTGAATAAATGGGTCCTCCTGAGACATTTTACATTTCATATCATAGTCATATGAGTTTTTTAAAAAGGGGCTAGCTAACATCAAGCAATTATATCTGGCAAGAAGTTTTTCCAAGATTTGATAAATACCTGGCAACAGAAATATGTCCAGTGCATTCTGAGCTCTGAAAACAGAAATTCCCATAGGAAAATAATTTATATTCTTAAATGTAATCATAAAGAGGCCAAATACTATCTAAATTCTTAAGTCTTACAATGGAGAATAAATTGAATGGCTGTAGGCAAGAGAACATAATATAAGAACATATATCTATGACAAAATACTACAAAGTACTTTTTCAATAGAAAAAAGTTAGAAGAAAGCTGAAAATCATCCTCACATTAAATATCAAGTTCCTGAAAGAGGGATAGACAATGTACTCAAGCATTGCTTTGATGTATGGGAAATAATTACAACAATGAATTATGTGTGTTATAATATACAAAGGAACACAAACAAATATATATATATATATGCATATATATATACTGATACATTTTAATCCTATGCTATTACTAATATCACATTTTTTTTCAAAATTTGAAACTCTAAATCCATTTAAAAGAAAAGAAAAGAAGTAGGTGCAATACAAATTGAGGTACAAAATTTTGAGTGTTCTATTTTACAAGGTCTAGTTTACCTTTATGTTCAAATTGAAACTCTGGCATCCTTTTGCCACAGTCATATATTCATATAAACACCCTTTGCAGAATCCCTTCTTCAGAGTTACAGTTTTGAATGAGGGAGTTCAAAGGCTTCAAGTACTGACCAGCAATGTGCTGTTGTTTTTAAATTTAGAGGGAAAATTGAGAAATAATGTGGAATTCTGGATTAATTTCTCTCAGACAAGGAGGTGTCAACCAGAATGAAAAGGTTTGAAAAGAATATATTTAATGGCAGTCCAAGGAAGAAAACATGATTACAAATCTTCAAACTCCATCGCTTGAGTATATTCTTCTAGCGGCAAAAACGATAAACCACACAATATTAAAAAAAATGTCTGCAGAATGTAGGGCAGTCTGAATATTGCTGTCTCAACACTTCTAAAGAAAGCAGGAGCAATGAATTTTAAAATTCAAATGGATTTTTAAGTATCCACTATAGAAGACACCTGAATACTGTTAGGAGTCGTTTTTTAGTCTTATTGTTTGTCATGATTAAGCCTGGTAGGTTAACTTGTATTACAAAATTACACAAACTAGCTTAGTGAGTAATTTGCATAGGTAGTTAACACAGTTATCATAGAAATATGCACAATAAAGCAATCTACAAAAACTACATATATGTTTACATATACACACATATACCTACATAACATACTATATAGATATTATATCGTTATATAGGTACTCAAATTTTGTTGCATTACAGTATCCTAATTAATTCCAACTGAAAATGGCACAAGTCAAAATACATAGTACACCTCTACACCTAACTCTTTGAACACTATTGCTTAACATTGTATATTGTCAGATTTCATGCACTGTCTGACTGAATGATTCCTGAGCTTTCTACCCAGTGCACACAAGAGAGGACTAAAACATACACAATTAGAATGTGAAAATAAAGAAATTAAACATTGGATATACTTTCCTTCCATGTTAAAATATAAGGAAAAAAAAACACCTGTGGGGTTTATTTTTTTTTACATCAAAAAGAGTTACTTAGTAGGGCATATAGCAAAGCCTTGGAAATTAGGTGGAAGTGTTGGCTTTGCTTCCAAAGCTATCTTCACCAAGTTGTAGTCTTAGCATGTGCAGAGGGTCTTGTGGTATGTGGTAGCCAATGGACATCAAGGCCTCTCTGTGGGCAGGCTGACCATGTTGTGCCTCAGTGTCATGACAATGACTTCTGAGGCCACATGCTTTATTGTGTTTGTGAATGATACTTTCAAAAACATATGATATACTGGATCCATCAGCAGCTGGCTAAGACTGCCCAGGCTTCCATTGAGAGATACCCTTCACTAATCACCACTTGTAGCAGGTAATATTTACCATCCTCAGATTTATGAATTGATTGGGATGAAATGGTTATATTTGGTTCATTTTATTAACACAAATGTTGTTTAAATAAAACTTAAGTTTATTTAGTCAAATCTCTATATGTGCATATTGTTTAAGCATATGCCATATATAAATATTCTATATATGCATTGCTCTTATGACCTGCACATAAATTATCTATATAAACAGTAAGACATTGAAGTTAATGTCTTAACTACAAAAGTATCATTAAAGACTTACAACTAAATATGTCTTACGGAATCATTCATCCTTTGACATTTCATTTGTTGGTCTTAAGAAGAAACCATTTGTTGGTTCATCTCTCTGTTCTACAAAAATATTCATAAATAATTTTGACACTATGTCTTCCACAAATTAAATTCTGACCATTTTTCTTAACTTTCTGAAGGCAAAATTATTATTTTTTGTTTTATTTATTTGTTTGTTTAATTTTCTTAATTTCCCTTTGCATTTCAGTAAATGATAAACTCCCACTAGTCTCTACCATGAGGACCATCCACTGAAAATGTCCATTTGAGGTTAATGACTAATATCATATTCTGGTCTCGGGTATTTCTATCAGCTGAAGTGTTCTAGGGAAAGAAACTCAGCCTTTACCATGTATATCATGTACATCATGATTAAGGATGAGTAGGATGGAAAAAAGAGAACACTACATTGTACTCCATTGTGAAAACTTCCTCTCTACAAATGCATATATGCATCTAAGTATAATTTTTAGATCAAAGTAATGGAAATATTAATAGGTAATTTAATCAACTGAGATAATATTTCATTATATTCATTACTCTTTGTTATTTTATTACTTTAAAAAATACCAATACAAATTCCCACTTCCTCCCCTCTTCCTACTCCCCTTCCACTCCCTCCACA
Organism: Alexandromys fortis; assembly: GCF_014885135.2. NCBI lineage: Eukaryota > Metazoa > Chordata > Mammalia > Rodentia > Cricetidae > Alexandromys > Alexandromys fortis. The sequence continues at coordinate 18,660,434 of NW_026067949.1, forward strand.
CACTCTCACCCCCAGCTCCTTCAACCCTAAGAAAGGGCAAAGCACCCTGACCTGTGGAAAGTCCAAAGCCCTCCCCACTACATCCAGGTTGAGCAAAGTATACATCCAAAAAGAATACAATCCTAAAAAGCCACTACATGCAGTACCCTATATGAGCAGAAACTGGACAGGGGTACGGAAATTGGGATATTATGCGGAAAATTATTTTTAAAAATATGGCACAGTTACTAAAATCAAAACTACAGAAGGGGATGAAAACATCATTAAATGTCTTCTCTATATGACTCATGGAGAAGGGCCACATCATCTTCAAATATTACTCAGAAGGACATATGATTTTATCATTAAGAAATTTTATTTGTTATTGAAACAAGATTCATTCCTAATGCCTATGAGTAAAAGTTCTTGGCTAAGATCAATTTGATTACATATATATATATATATATATATATGAATATATACATATATAATAACATATTTATTATTTATACAATCAATCCCTAAGCACTCATGATTATACATTTTGATTTAAGTCAAATTGAAAAAGTTAATGTTAAAACATTTAAAAAGTAAATTATGTATCAATAATATATTTTAAGATCTATTTCACAAAAATAAATTCATGATTTGGGCAACTGCGATGCACAAGGGACTCTACTGAGGTGGACAAAATGCAGGTTTGAAAATAATGATTGGAAAAGTATTGCAAAATAATCTTGTAAATTTCCCATTTATAAGTTTTAGTGTAGAAGAAACTAAGATGTTTTCAATTACAATTCTGATGGCTACTGACTCATGGATAAATTCTGCTATTTCTTATTATCATTACAAAACGAGAAGTTTTGGTATTGTTTCAGTTATATTTAAAAACTAATTAGCAAGCATAGATGTTTTGTCATGCCTAACTGGCTAAAAATGTTCAAAGATGTTTTGATCCTGATAACTATATTATTTTCTCAGCTCATATGTAATATCCAATATCTAAAAGAGTTAATGGTAAACATATTTTGTATAATACACTTCTACTCTGCTCAAAACTGGAGCCCATGTCAGGCCAAAATAACTATTGTACCAGTGTCCACCTTTGTGAACCCATGAGCTTCTTATTGGGGTTAATTAAAGGAGTGTGAATGAGGGATTACTTAACAAAGATAGTGGATAACACAAAAGCAGCTAAATCACCACAAAGCCCATCCCAATATGGGTGATAACTCTTCTGACTGCTACTCAGAACCTCGTCACACTGCATGCAGACAATTCTATACTTTGAATATCATCTTTTTTTTTTTTTCTGCTCTTGGGCTAGTCAATAGTCTTCAACCACAGCAACTATTAACTCCCTTTTATATTGTTGTACAGGCTCCTAAATAATCCATGATTCTATGCAAAAAAGGAGGCAGAAAGATTATAAGAGCCAGAAATTGTAGAACACTCTAAGGAAACACTGTTTTCCTGACATAACACAATTGAGACACATATGAACGACAAGAGGCTATGGATGCATGCACAAGAACTGCAAATGTCCAAGCCAGCTGGTTCCCAGACCTGATGGGGGCAGTGAACATGGGTACCACCAATAACCAATAAGCTATTTGGAATTAACACCTAATCAGTTTTCTCCAATGGAGTGCCACTGGGGATATCAATCCCTTTCCAAGGCAGACTTCATGATTGGAACTAGTTGGACAACACAAAACCATGTCTTGGTTTTATTGTGGGCTTGTTTCTGTTTGTTCTATTTATGCAGTTCTTAGTCACTTCTCTATTGCTTTGAAGAGACTCTGTACCAAGCCATGTTATAAAAGAAAGTGTTTAAAAGGGGCCTCTCCTACAGTTTTAGAGGGTTAGTCCATTTTCATTACTGTGTGGAGCATGGTGGCAGGCAGGGATGCCCAGTAGTGGGGGAATAGTTCAGAATTTATCTCCTGATCCACAGGCAAAAGTGAGACATTGGATGCACCTGGATGGGGATTATGAAACCTCAAAGCCCACCCTTAGTGGCACCTGTTCTCCAAATACAAGGTCACACCCGTTCCAACAAAACCACACCTCCTAATCCTTCTAAGCCTTCTCAGACAGCTCTAATACTTGGTGACTAGGCATTCAAATATATGAGCCTATGGGAGCCACTCTTATTCTAATGACCTACAAGGGATTTTTTTTTGTTTTATTGTTGTAATTTTCATTCTTTGGGCTTTATTTTGAAAAAGAGAGCTAGCCAGAGAGAACGAGAGAGTGAGAGAATGAAATTAGGTGGATAGGGAGGTAAGTATCTGGGGTTAGCTGGGGGATCAGAAACTGTGTTCAAATACTCTGTATGAACAAAATTTTAGTAAAAGAATCAGATTGATAGTTATAGATACTGCTGTTTGTCATGCAAAAACTCAAATAAAACCTTTATATATGATGTTTTATCTACATTTGTATAAGGGATTAAATATAAATTTAAAAATATGCACACATTTATAAGTCTTCTCACTATTTTCTACATCTTTATTTTCAGGAAAAAGTTAAAATATATTTATACACAAGACATGCCCAAACAAAGAGAGACATACATTTAAGTGCGCATTGCTAAATGATTATTAAAATAATTTCCACTGTGTAATACTACTCAACAATTAATAATGTTGCCTTCTGGGATGTTTTCTTCCTTTAAAATGAATTATCTGAGAAACTTATTTAAGTTGTAGAAACTTCATAATTACAGTGTAATACTTTTTCACCATTAATTGGTAGTTTTAATATAGAATAAGTATATTTTAGCAGGTCACTAAAAAGTCACATTATACCGATTAATAAAAGTTTAAAATAGATATGTGTTCTTCCTACATATTTGCATGTTTTAGTGATTGAGCTCTGTAGTTGCACATTCATGTCTGTAGAAACTTTCCGATGATTCTCCTACAGACATGTGTGGAAAGATATATACCAGGTTTTTTAAGTCTGTCTTCAATAAGCTAACTATTGGGATCAATGAATTATCATTATCAGATGAGCTTTGTTTTAAAAATGTGTAGTATTTGAACTTTTGTTCATTTATTATATAGACATGGAAATATATTACAAGTGATAGTTTACATAGGGTTATGCACATACATATTTCAACTCCAATGTTCTTGCATGCCTTGTTCCTTAAAATAAATAAATTCCACACTCTCCTAGAATTGAAGGAAGTACTTAATCCTCTTGCCTTTATTTGTTATCTTCCTCTGAAGATCCTTTTTTCAAACTTGTTTTCATTATTTCTGTTCAAAACTGTTATCTACAACAAGCCCTGTTTTGGTTTTCTCCATATCTTTCCTGGGATGATAGATAGAACCTTTACCCTCATTCCTAAAGATAGTATCAACACAAAATCGCCTGAATGACCAGAGCGGATTTATAACTTAGAAAATAAATTGGAAGTTAAATATAATTGATTCAAAAGATAATTAGTCACTTCTGGTTATTATTAATCTTGCAATCACTAATTTTGGCTCTCTCCCCATCACCGCTTGACCAAGAGATTCCTATTGTTACGTTACATCATTTTTTTCTTAGGACTAAAGTATCAAAAACTTTGAAACTTTTTGGAATTTATGTAATACTTCACCTTTGCTGATTACCCTTATATATCCATAATTTGTAATTTTAGCATACTCTGACTCAGAAACTTATTCTTTCCTTCTATATGAGGCAATGCAGGTTTTTGTGAATAGTGTTTCTTATTATGCAATATCTCTGTGTAAAGTACTTCCCTATGATTGAGTTCCTATGAGTTCTAATTTATCATTAATGTTTAAAGTGCCAAATGTCTACTCTTGAGACTTTTCAGAAACAGAAGGCATTCAATATTGACTTAAATTCCTCATTAGTATAAATTGCTACCATCTTTGAGTATTAGTTATCTTGAGAGTAGTCATGTTTTAGGAAACTAAAACATCTGCTCTAGTTATCACAATTTAAGCAGAAGAACTAGACATAGCTTTATAGTTAGAGTAACTAGGAGACTTTTTATTGTTTTTTCTCCATCTTTTAGTAACAGCAGATACTGAAACATTAAGAAAGACTCCAAGACATATCTGACTTAATCCTATACAAAAGGTGACACAAAATGCAATAATAAGTCATTTTAGGAATACTGCTTATTCTCAAGACACTTTCTTGCTTTTCAAACTTTATTTGTTCAGTTTTTAAAAGTCTACCATTTACAAAATTATATCTTCATTCCTTGTTTATGCCTGTAACGTGTACACACATCTACATATACACATAAGGGCATATGCACATTCCACATCTCTAATTTACAATGTATCAGAAACAATTAGACTTCTATGGAAAATAAGCAGAAACTAGTTCAATTGAAATCTAGTACTCTTAAAGGTCAATTATTTTCTCTAGTTGTTATAAAGAACACAAATAGTATACAGATTTACTTTTTAACCCACTGAGCCATATTAACTCTGCTATACTGTGATTGGCGTAGAGCTATTCATTGGAGCAGGGGTAACCTGCAAGGATGTTAGTGGATTTGATCTAAACAAGGATATGCATGTCTGAATATATCATAGAACAGACAGAGATAATATGAACTTCTTGTTAAAATAAAAGTCTAGTAGTTAAAATGGTTTTACCTGCCTCACAGTGGTCTCCATCTTTGTATTTTTCCTCCATCATTAGCTCCTCTGAGCATCTTTATTGATAAGCTATGTCCTGATTTATTAACTGTCTCACCAAGCCTCTCATTTTGTGACACTGTCTAAAATTAGTGAGTTTAAATCTTGTGCTTTTCCTCCTTAAGCAAGCTCTATGGTTTAAAATGTCTGCTTGGTAACATTCATTTCCTTTGTCATTGAATAGGTCATTGTGTTTTCAAATCTATCAAAGCAGAGTGCATTGACTGCTCAACCTGTGGACTATACACATTATTTCCAACATGACTTTGTCTATTTTCCAAGAATTAACAGCATAAATAAATGAATCACATGTAAATGCCAATGGTTGAATGATAACTGTTCTTCACTATTTTGCTGAAACATTTAAACTTATTTTTCCAGTTTAAAAAAATATGTTTTCCTTGAGAGAAATTCCAAGTCTACATAAAATAGAAGTTTTCTTTCCTGTTTCTAGCAACATCTCTGAATTTATTATTTTCCCTTCATGTTATTTATTTGCACAACAATGCCAAATAAGTTCACATGTCTTATATACTTAGAAAGCTTCACAGTCATAAAATAGCACTACCAAGTCATTGCTCTAAGCTTTCCCATAAATTCCCTCCTTCATTAATGGTTATACCATTAAATATTTGTTTTATATATGTTTTTCTTTGCGTTGATCTTTTTATTTGGCTTCTCTAGGCTTGTCAACTAAAGGCTTAATGTCCTTTGTTTATGGCTACAATCCACTAATGAGTGAGTACCTTCCATAGTCATCTTTTTGGGTCAGGGTTATCTCACTTAGGATAGCATTTTCTATTTCCATCCATTTGCATGCAAAATTCAAAATGTCATTATTTTTTTACAGCTGAGTAATACTTTAATGTGTATATGTTCCACATTTTCTTTATCCATTCTTCCATTGAGGGGCATCTAGGTTGTTTCCAGGATCTGGCTATTACAAATAATGCTGCTATAAACATAGTTGAACAAAAGCTTTTGTCGTATGATTGGCCATCTCTTGGGTATATTCCCAAGAGTGGTTTTGCTGGATCCTGAGTTAGATTGATTTCCAAAGTGGTTTCACAAGATTGCATTCCCCCCAGCAATGGATGTGTGTACCTGTTGCTCCACATCCTCTCCAGCATAGGCTATCACTGGTGCTTTTGATTTTAGCCATTCTGACAGGTGTAAGATGATATCTCAAAGTTGTTTTGATTTGCATTTCCCTGATCGCTAAGGAGGTTGAACATGACCTTGAGTGTCTTTTGGCCATTCGAACTTCATCAGCTGGGAATTCTCTCACGGGGATGGCCCAGCTAGGTCCTTGGGCAGCAGAGTAGAGGGTGCCTGAACTGGCCTTGCCCCACTATCACACTGATGATTATCTCGAATATCACCATAGATTCTTCGTCTGGCGACAGATAGAGATAGAGACAAAGTCCCTCATCAGAGCAAGGGACTGAGCCCCCAAGGTCCAGTTGAAGAGCAGAAGGAGGGAGAAGATGACCAAGGAAGTCCGGGCTGCGAGGGGTTGGTCCACCCACTGAGACAGTCTGCCTGTTCTAATGGGAGCTCACCAAATCCAGCTGGACCAGGACGGAATGATCATGCGATCAAACTGGACTCTCTGAATGTGGCTGTAAATGGGGGCTGACTGAGAAGCCATTGATAAAGGCACTGGGACTTGTTTCTACTTCATGCACTGGCTTTTTGGGACCCTAGTCTATTTGTCTATTTGGATGCAAAGCTTCCTAGGACTGGATTGGGGGGGGGTGGACTTTACACAGGACAGGTTCCCTGCCCTCTCTTAAGGAGGGAGGGGGAGGGTGCAGGGTGAGTAGGGGAGTGGGAGCGGAATGGGAGGAGGGGAGAAAGTGTAAATTTTTTAAATGGAAAAATAAATTTAAAAAAGGAAAAAAAATTGTTTTACTCATTAAGTTATATGTGCGTGTTTGTTCACATGAGTGGTCCTTATAGATTCCACTGTATGGCATATTCAAGCACTGGAATTGCAGGCAGATGTGAGCCACTTTGTGTGGAACCTGCAAATCTCATTCAGACTCTTCTAATACAGAATGTGCCCTACACCGCCGTGTCATCTCTCCAACCCCATCTACTATGTACTTCAATGGAAAAAAAATATTTTGATGCCATAACAAAGCTGTGGATTTATTTTGAACATCTTCCAATGACGTTTCTTTAATAGATACTTCTTTCACAGTAGGCTTTCAACATTTTCCAAGAGCGGTTCATGTTTGACACTCTTCCACATTTTTTACTTGTCAAAGCTTTACAGCTTTACTAAATTATTATATTTCATCTCATTTGTAAAACTTTTATTTTAAAATTTTTAGTTCAATTCACAGCATTGTCATTTAATTGGTCCTTGTTTTTCTTTCCAAGTTTTTTTTGTGTTTACCCAATTTCTTGATTCATGTGATACCAGTCATTCTTCAGTCACCTGTACATTTTCTTTTGAGAATAAAAAGGGGATAAAAATCTTAATTATATTACCTTTCTCTTTCCAGCCCCTACCATCTATACCCCAACATTTACTCTATCATAAATTCATGGTCTGACTAATTTTCCTTTATTTGTTTTCTCTTGCTCTCTCTCTCTCTCTCTTTCTCTCTCTCTCTCTCCCCCTCTCTCTTTCTCTCCTCTCTCTCTCTCTCTCTCTCTCTCTCTCTCTCTCTCTCTCTTTCTCATACATACATACACACACACCCCATACATATAGATGTACCATGTTTGATAAATTTTTATAGTAAATCTATTGGATATATATTCTCTCCCATCATCCTCAGTTACAAGATTTACATATCAGATCAAATTATTATCTTGATTTGGACATTTATTTTGTATAATGAAAATTTTAAACCATTTGTTAATATGAAACAACCAAAAATTCTAGTTTTTATAAGAACAAAATATATTCACACATACAAGACTGAAAATTCTTAATAATATTAGACAAATATTATCTTTTTTTGAGAAATACTGACATGACACAATTTTCATTAGTATGCCTTTACTTTTATTTATTTTACAATGTGAGCACAGGCTCTTTTAGATGATTTATGTCATGTCTCTTATGTTGCTTTTCTGAGCATTTAGGTGATGTGTTATTAGTAATTAGTCTGAATATTAAAAACCTGGAGTCAGATATCAGGGTTAAAGCTGAAAGATCAGAGAAGAAAGCACCAGCCACAGTCATCTCTTACCTCTCCGACTCCTCAGTCCGAAAAGGGCCAAGCTTATATATGCACCCTGCTTTTCACTTCCTCTCTTTGCCCAGCCACATCACTTCCTGTCTCCTGTCTGTACAGACCTATAGTTAACTAGTGGTTAGGTCCCCCTTCTGATCTTAGGCAAGCTTTATTTATCACAACACAAACAAAATATCACAACATTATGTATTTAACAAAGTCATGCTTGTTTTCAGCTCTGTTGTAAGTCGTTATAAATCCTATGGCATTCTACAAAGATAGTCTATATTAGTAACACTTAATGAATCATTGTACTTGTGTTTATCTCTCCACATTTCGAACTGTGATGACTGTAACACGAAGAATTACACTTTGTGTATGTGTGCTTCTCTCAAAACTGATCTCATATATGAAGTTACAAGTTTTTGTTTTGTTTTCATTTAACTAACTTATCAACTTCTGGAAACAAAGAGCTCACAAAGAGCTCTAAGACTTTATTGGAGATTTGTAAATTAACAATATGTACTTATTGTTTATTCTGTCTGTCTACAATGTCATTTCAGTCCAAGACATAATATCCATTTGCTCTAAACTCCTGTATTTATTTACTGTTAGACTTTGGCTTGCAGACAGTCTGTGCATTAACTTTGTGCAATAGCAATACTTACTTTCTGACATGTACTTCTAGCATGTAATCTTATTTTAATAATAATTTATTTCATTTTGGCACAAGGTTTTCCTATATAGCCTGGCCTGTCATGGTAATTTGATACTGAGTTTGAGGTCTAGGATGGCCTCAAGCTCATATCAACCTTTCTTCCTTAGCCTCCCACATGCTAAGATAACAATATACTTGTACTGTCAAGTCTGCTGTAAAGTATAATTTCATCTTTAACTTTTTTGTGCTTTAATTATCTTCTGTGGCAAGTTAAAAATGTCAAACACATGATTGGGAGCAGTATCTTAAGTGATCCATAGGAAATTTTCCTTCATATATTGAAGTTGAAAATGGGAAAACTAAAAGAGATTAACCGACTTCGTTTCAAATGGTTGTCATTATAGGCATAGAGCAGAGTGATATAAAAAGATCACAAATCACAATCCCAGAGAACCTAGACAGCAAGGAGGACCCTAAGAGAGACATACATAGATCTAGTCTTCATGGGTAGTAGAAAAAGACAAGATCTCCTGAGTAAATTGGGAGCACGGGGACTTGGGAGAGAGTTGAAGGGGAAGGGAGAGGTAGGGAGAGGAACAGAGAAAAATGTAGAGCTCTATAAAAATCAATAATAATAATAAAAAAGATTATAATGTGTCTACTAAGAGGCAAAACATCCTGTAGTTAGGTGCACTAAATTTGTACTTAAAATGCCAAAGTTTACTGTTCTGTTGACAGGCATAACCATGAGTTAAAAATCAAAAAAAAAAAAACTGACATGTATTTACACAGTTATAGTGTAGGCTGTTATGTGGAAGGGGTGTCATTTGTTTCTTTCTTCTACTGGAATCATGAGAACAGTCATTCCTCTAAGTCTTCTTAAGTGAAACGACCCTACTTCCCTCACAAGCATGGTAGTAGATCGCAGCTTTACTACCAGTGCTTTGTAAAAAAATTTGGTACAGTGTGGCCTTGTTAGATGCCAAGTAGTGTGGAAGGACATGGAGTGTTCAGTGTCTTCTACTGCAAGCTCTACAAAAGGTGATCAATGTTTTACCACTGTTAGGGGAAGCCCACCAGAGAAGATCCTTCAGACACAGTCTCTAGCCAACGGAAAGTCTTAATTCCATAAGACTGAGTTATTTGAGAATCAGGTGAATCCTTGAGTATTTAGAGGAAGTGACATTTAATAGCTCAGCCTACATTCTGTTATTTTGATCAGCAGCTGCAGTAAAGGTTGAGTACAAGCAAGCAGTATAACAGAAGATAAGACAACTGTAGGGGGATCTGTCCACAAGCAGGTCATTTAACAGAAGCCAAGATAAATTTGCTGGGGCATCTTGTCCTAGAATAGAGTTGAGTTATTTCCCACAGGATTCTTCATCAAAAGCTCAAATTCTTGTCAAACCTAAAGTGATCTGAGCAAAAGTAGGAGGTGACCAGACCCTGCACACTCTTATCATGTTACATTACAACAAACAGCAATACACAAAAGTGTCTTACATATTCTTTTTCTTACTAGGTCATTCGATGAACATTATCAATATATTCAGAGTGGCTAAACAAGAAAGTGCCCTGGAAAGCTAACGGCATGTCTGTTACTGCTTTTACTTACATAGTCAATCAAAATTTTCAGAAACAGTTTCTTGATCACACTGAAACTGTTATCTGTTTTCATTAATTTGTTTCTCTGTCATCCTTGTGTGTAGTTATTCAGTAAGAAGGAAGCAATGTCTTTTCACTACAGTTAAAAAAGACTGGTACATTTATTCCTTTGCAGCATTAAAAAAATATATTGCTTTGCTACTTGTGATCACCTCAGACTAATCTACGATCTTCTAACAGAGATGATTTGGAGCAATGGCTAAAATCAGTTATCAACTCTTTTCTCCTAAAGCAACTGAGAGACTCATCAACAAGAAGTAGTAGGCTTTGATTTGACTGGTGCAATCCTATCTCCAATAACAAATCATAGTTGAGCCACATTTTCCATATGAGTCAAAACAAAGCTTAAATTATCAAAATGTTAGGAAAATCTTTAAAGTAAAATATAGAAGATTTTCCCAGGCAATAAGATATGCAAATTTTTTCATTAATGTTCTCCAGTTTTTGGTATTTTCTTGTGCATATATAAGGAAATTTTGACTTGTAAAACTCCAATTATTTTTTTAAAAAATGAAAAATGTTGTAAGTATTGTGTATCAATTTATTTACAAACTCCTGTGAATAAAACCAATTCTAAAAGAATACTTGTGTAATTCAAAATTGGCCAGAGATAAAAGTCAATTTATTAACACTGCTGACTTCTTTATATATAAAATCACGGAATATTTTACTAAGGATATTCTCGATCATGTTATGTAAAATTCTTAACTTTCATTAAATTACATTTCATTAGATATATCATTCTTCTAATTCTGTAATAAAAAACAAGCAAGTTTGAAAAGGTAGAAACTCTTGACAGTAGCAAAAACAAGCTGACTTTTAATTAACCGAAGTGTTTGAAACATTCTGCTTCATAGCACACACAGTTGTATAAACATAGCTCATTATATTTACTTATATGTCATATTTGTACAGTACAGACAATTGTTGTGAAGATTATAGAAGACATAAGATAGAAAACTAGCCCATAATAGTTGAGGACATATGAAAACAATTCATAGCCATTGCTCCAAAGAATTACTAAGACAAAAATGTATGAAGGTATTTCAGTCTATATATTCCTCATGCTTTTCCTTTTCATGTTAAATATTTTATTTAATATACAATAAGATGACTGCAGTGTCAGGCGAGTTTCTTATTCTAGAATCTGTTCCATATACTCAATGTCACTCATGTGTTAGACAAAGAATTCTCTATCAGTGAGGCTCTATTTTATGATGCCATCATAGAAGGGGAAAAGAGGGAAAGAAAAGGAAGAGGTGAAGAGAGGAGAAACCACTGATACTACCTTTTCTCAGAGGGTTCTAATTTTGATAGAGAATACTGACTGCATACACACACACACACACACACACACACAAAGGTAACATTTAGGTAAACTGTGCTTGACTAGAAGTTGTGAAAGACAGAAAGCCTGGCAAAGATTTGAAACAATAAATGAAAGCCACTATGACAGCCTCCAGTAAAAATAGATGGCTTGGACATAAATAGGATGACATCATCAGAAGGCTCTAGACACCCTCAACACCCACATAAACCCAGAGTACCTTCACAGGCACAGAGAAGGGGAGACAGGATCTTGGATGTTTGAATGTCCCAGGTCATGTAGGGCTTCATAAGTCAGGTTCAACACTTAGAACTTTTGAGAAGTCTCTGTAAAAGTTTAAAGCAGAAAGGAATGATATCTGATTTCCATTTTGAATACATCACCACAACAGCTATTTTGACAACTGTTTTTTTTTTTTAAGTGTGCAAACCTAGAAACTAGAATGTACTTCAAACTCTTGAATTAGTCCAACTAAATGTGTTGATGATAACTCAGTTGTAGGTAGCAAATAATGCAAATTTAATTTTGTATATTCAAATAGGTGAGATCAGCACAGTTCCTGATTGCATTCCTTATTCCTTTTCTCACTCAACTTAAAAGATGGTAGGGATTTTTTTTTCCCTGATATCCAATGGTCAGCTTAATATAAAATCAGTCATTGACTGATTGGTTCTTGGGTCAAATCTTGTACTCATTAAATTAGTAAGGTACTCCAGTAAGGTAACAAATATTACCTTGTGAATAACAAATAGGTTTATGGAAGGATTTCTGGCAGTTAAGTAAAAGCCAGTATTCCTCAGAAACTTGTGGAACTGGTTCCCATCTGCCAAAACAGTTATTTCTCTTGCCTCTAGCAGAAGGTTCATGTGGCTCTCCATTGATTTATAGTGTTTGCATATCAAAGCCTTTACTGGCCCCCAGGCTGGCACAGTCCCTATTCATAAGTATTAAGTTATACACTCCAATAACCCAGTACGAGCATCCTGGCCTGTCTCATCTCCCCAGGCTTTCCTCCTCCCTGATATTATTGGCAAAGTTTTTTTCTTCTGCCCCTGCTATCTCTTGGTATCTTACTCTGTCTACTATTGTCTCTTGCTCTTTCAGCTTCCCTAGCCCTGGTCAAGTCTAGTTTTATTTTTTGTTCCCCTGCTCTGACCTCCTCCAGTGGTCTCCGGATATTTTCACTATCTTAAGCACATTAAAACCTTCCCTTCAAAGAAGTTGACATTCCAGCAGTTTCTTGATTGTGTTGCTTTTATTCAGTGACCTATTTCATTGTCATGCTTAGGATAAAAAAGAAAAACAAGACAAAGCCAAACAAAAAACTCTGACTTTTGCCACTTTAATTTCTTATCCATAAGAGAAAATAAATTCCTATTATGAGAACTGTTGGTAAGGAGCAGACTGGGTTGCTTTTTCCCTTTCTATTCTTTCTTTTCCAGCCCATTTTTCAGATAAGAATATATCTTCTGGTTTCATATTTATGAAAGATTTAATGATGAAATTTGAAAAAATAGCACGGCTTTTGCAATATGCTGTGACCTGATTCGACACTAAGATTTTATGTATTCTCAATATTTAATATTTTTCCATTTTTCTATTTTCTAAGAATCTGAGTAACATAATTATTTCACTTTATTTGCAAAAACAAAAACAAGAGATGGCACTACTGTGCCTACTTTCTTAATGAATAGGTTATGCTGCACAATACTTGGATAAATTTTGTTCACTTATATATCTTTATTGCAATGTGAATAGTTTTTAATATAAAAGTCAGTTAAAACGTATTTTCAGTACCTAATAAAGCATCATTAAACAACAAAGATAGTGCTAAGTATACTATCCTATAATTTGGCTTCCATCACTGAAATGGTATATCCCCCTAAATTAAATTTATTAAATTTTCATTCCCGGAAAGCATTGCCCTTTCAGTGAGTTTCACTATATAGAATCACTCAGTGTTTTCTCTTTCTTGACTAACATTTTATTGAATGTAATTATACTTATGTTGTCAAAAGTGGTAGGACTTTTTCAGGACGATTAATCTTTCATATAAATACACACAGAGATATGGGAAATGCGCATGTGTGTGTATTAAATTTTTCTTCTTTTGTGTTGATGAACTTCTTAATTTCTATCTCTCAGCTATTGTTTTTTTCTCCTCTTTCTTCTTCTTTTTTTAAAATTTATTTATTTAGTTTACAGTATTCTGTCTGCATGTATGCCTGCAGACCAGAAGAGGGCACCAGATTTCATTACAGATGGTTGTGAACACCACGTGGTTGCTGGGAATTGAACTCAGGACCTCTGGAAGAACAATCAGTGCTCTTAGCCTCTGAGCCATCTCCCCAGCCCCTCTCTTGCCTATTGATAATAATGTTAAAATGGACAGAGAAGTGCAGATTCTTTTTAATTACTTTCATCCACTTCTTTTAAATTACACCCAGGAATGGGACTGCTGGCACCTGTGTTAGTTTCTCATTTACATTTTAATGTCACCTCTATATTTAATGGAGATTTCCCCCACACTAATGTGTAAAACTTCAAACTCATCTTATTCTTTAGGGGGGAAAGCTTCTTTTCCCTGACCTGTATCCTAAAGCAGTTTATTTTAGTTCATCTTCTATTTTAGTAATATTATTTATCAGCTTCACTTTTTTACTTTTACTTCTGTCAGTTGTTTCTTTTATTTCATGAGATTATAATACATTTGCATCCTCTTTATTTTGTTTTCCTCTCTGCAACCCAATTTATACACTATTTCTTGCTGTTTTCTAATTGATAGTTTCTTTTTTCAAGTGAGTGTGTGTCTGTGAGTTTGTTCCTAAATACATAAATACAACTAGCTCAGTCTGTATAATGATACATTTAGTTTGGGAGCGGGGAGGGGGCGCTAACCATAGGCATTGCATAAGCAATAGTTGTACTGGTCCCTATTTGCCTGTAATTCTTTGTATAGTGTTGGGAACTCCTGTCTATTGCTAAGGTCTTGTTCAGTTCATCTTTGTATAATAATGCTGGAGGGACTTTAAGGGCTGACCTTCTGACATTCCTATGATATGCAGCCTCATAGCAATCACTCTGATTTTCTGTCTCTTACAATCTTTCTCTTTCATCTTCTGAAATTTTCGCTGACCCTTAGGTACAGGGCTGTGTTGCTGATAAATCCATTGAGACTGAGCTCCTCAACTCTGCATTCTGTTTGGTTTGGTTTTCTATCGGGGTCTCTGTTGTAGAGAGAAGTTTCCTTGATGAGGTGTAAAGATAACACCTGCCTATAATAGAAGGACAAATAATTGAAAGGTAGTTAGGAATTAAGTTCGTTTAGTAAAGTGACAGTTTTTCTTTTCTCCAAGATCTGAGAATTCACTATCCAGTATAGTGAGATAAGCTTCTAATATCAGAAGACAGTCAAGTCATGTTGCGAGGGTCATAAGTCCAAATATAAAGCTTCAGGTTATGCATGCTACTACTGCCCTCTTAGGTGCATGGGCCATGCTTCTTATTATTGTCGTTAAAATGTGTCATCGCCTACAGGGAAGCACACATCTTAATTAAGGGAGCCATCTTAGGGTTGGCAAGAGATTTGGTGCTCCCAGGTGCCCAGGGCGATGTCCCCAGTTAGTTCCTGGGGCAGCTGAGGACAGAGAACCTGAAATGACCCTATCCTATAGCCATACTGATTAATATCTT
>NW_026067949.1:18676072-18732068 GCF_014885135.2 Alexandromys fortis
GGAGAGGGAGGAGGGGGGAAAAGGGAGACGGGGAGGGAAATGGGAGGCGGGGAGGAGGCGGAAATCTTTTTTTTTTTTCAATAAAAAAATTATATTTAAAAAAATGTGTCATCGCTTGGCAGAACTGTTGGTTGTTTCTGTCCTTCAGAAAGTTGCAAAGTGGCATCTGATCTCCTGAAATCTAATCCTCAGAGTGGAGGCTTTCAGATCAGTGACAGCTTAAGGGACTCCGGGACCTATGTCTAAAGTGCATAGTGCCTTCAACAATGAGTACTTAGCTTACACCTCTGAGGGGGCAAATCAGACCAATAGCTAAATCCTGTAATGCTTTGGGAGTATTGTGGACAACCCTGACCAACAACTCAAGAATGGACTCTTCATGCCTGGTGTTGGAGCTTTTGCTAAATAATCTTTTGATCTTATAGGAAGTTCAAATAACAAATTTTAATGTAAACTGTATCTGTATATTCATACACTGACTTACGTGTACTACAGATATTTCTTGGCAGTGAGTTTATAGAATGGTAATAAATCTTATGACATTTTTTCAGACATGTTTATTGTCATTTTGCCCTCCTGCCT
This sequence comes from Alexandromys fortis, assembly GCF_014885135.2. NCBI lineage: Eukaryota > Metazoa > Chordata > Mammalia > Rodentia > Cricetidae > Alexandromys > Alexandromys fortis. The sequence continues at coordinate 18,676,655 of NW_026067949.1, forward strand.
CCATAATTAGAGCCACCTAACCCCATTTTTTTCTGATTTCTCCATCAGATCACTGGGACCTGCTATAGAATTTGCAAGTGAGTAGATGGAACTAGAAAACCATCACTCATGCCTGTTTTCATCTTTCTATTGATAATGTCTTCCTTTTTTACACTCTTGCCTTGTGATGCGATACACGCACTTCAGTCTGAAGTTTGTGTTTCTTTGAATGCGTGTTACTCTTAAGTATGTCTCCTAGCTGTCTGTTTTGTTATACTTTGTTGAATGATAACTTTATGAACAGTACTGGTACTGTGTTTCTGATATCCTTTCCCCCCCCTCCTTTTGAGACAGGGTTTCCCAGTAGCTATGGAGCCAGTCATGGGGCTAGCTCTGTAGGCCAGGCGACCTCAAACTCACAGAGAGTTGCCTGCCTCTGCCTCCAAGTGCTAAGAATAAAGGGATCTGCCACCACCACCTGATGACATTTTCCCGTTTTAAACTAATATTTTATAATAACATTAGTTTTACTCCTGTATTATCTTTTGTTATCATAAAAAGATAACAAATCTGTTTTACTATGCGATCTTCCAAATTGGTAATTCCTCTGAATGTATTTACTCTCCTCGAATAAACTACTATTTAATATTTTGTTACTGTTATTTGAACCTAAACAAAAAAAAAATCATAGCTTTAAATTAGACAACAACATCTCAAAACCTTTCGAAGAAAGAATAGTTTAGGTCAGCAATTCGGTATTTTCACTTTGTAGCTTTATTTGTAAAATGAAAATACTACGTAAATTATTACTGTTTCAGAGCACTATTTACCAGAAACAAAAAAAATTAAACAGATAATCTGAATCATCTCTTGATGAAATGGATGTGTCTTGGTGATGATGTTTATACACCTAATAAAGCCATCATAGAAAATTGAGCCTACATATTGAAATAAATTAACTAATTATTAATGCAAATAGCGCCTAGAATATTAAACACGCTTAGATGGTAATGCCATTTCTACAAAACTGGTACAAACATGCATCTCTACGTCAGTGTTGGACTGAACAGCAAGCACATGTCGAGGGGCAATAAATTCTGTTATGTTGGATTCCTAGCTTTTATTGCAGAGGACAATTTAATCCTCAGTTTATAAGTTATAAATATTAGAAATCCATGAGGGATTCATTTCAGGTTTAGCTCTTTCAACCTGGCTAAAGACCACCAAGCAAATCCATTTAATTTTCCATTTGAAAACTTTATTTGAAAGCAATTTTATTAGCTTCTTGCTCATCCACGGCAGTACTTGACTTGGTAGAATAAATTTCAGTGATCTGAAATTGAACCCAAGCAGCTCACACAACATTCAGAATACACCCTGAAGGAAATGTAGAAAAATAAGACACACACAATAGCAAAACCAGATCTTAAATGATTTTATAAGTTTTGTCAATGAGCTCTTTTTTAACCCTCTCTTTTCCACATTACTTTAGCTTCTCATATGTATGTATGTATGTATGTTTACCCAAATTTCTGAAAACAATAAATTGTGGATATTTTATACACACACACACATTCAGTGGCTCTAAGAGATTTCTTTCATTTTCTTCGGATTCCGTACAAGCAAAACTAGAGCAAGCATAGAAAATTCATGATTTCTGGTTTGCTCTGTTTGCTTAAGAAGATATTGACTGAACAATACTGTATGTCAGCAGTTTCTGAAAGAGAGCTGACTTTTATTGGTACACTATTTAAGGCAGAATACGAAATGAGGTACCTAGATATTCTCTCAGTCTCAATAATTTTCTTTTTTGTGAGAAGATTCTCATCTTTCTTTCCTTCTCCATATTTCATTTCCCATTCAGTATTGGAATCACATGTATGGATTTAGCACAAAGTATATGTTGAATTCATATATATATATACATACATATATATGTATATATATATATATATATCAGTAATCAGGTAACTATGTTACACCATATTTTGTAGAGGAAGTCTGAGAATAAAATGTAGAAAAAAACCTGTACAAATGAGAGAGAGGGGATCCATGTGACCTTCCTGTTTAGCATAGATACCAACATAACCTGTGGCTAATGAACATGATTAATAATGATTATTGTTTATGTCTGGAGTTGTTGAGCAGGTCTGCAAACATGCATCTGTCCATCTGGAATCTGTACTTCCTAGGTTCTAATTGTGTCTTCTTGACCACATCTCTCAAATTATTGGGGAGCACAAAGCATCTGGACCCAAAAAGTCTTTTGTTCCTTCGAGCTATTCCATTCCCTATATTCTCATATGGTATCTTTCTAATTAAACTCCTTGATGCTAATTAAAACTGAGAATAGAACAAATGCTACAAGATCAATCCAAACTCCCTTCTGTTAAAGTTAGTGAGCTATGAAGTCCTGGGCTTTTGGATATTTCCCCCTAATTAGGATTCCATTGACACTCACATCCTGTCATGTGTACAGAATCATCAGCTCCATAAAACTGATTCCAGATCATAGATCATGAAATACCTGTCTATAACCATAAGACTTATTTTTTTCTGCTGTGCTGCAGTGTCCTGAAAAACTGTGGCTTGGCAGATGGCGCGATGCAGAGTGTAATTTGGCATGCTATGTCTATCAGCCTGTGGTAACCCTTAGGCATCTTATCTCTCCAGGAGACAATGATGATGGCCAGGACAACATGTGGTGACCCATGGGAACATAATCACGTTAACTCCTGACTCTGCCAAAACAACACGTGGCCTTGTTATTAGCATTTTCTAGGAAACCGGCATCTACTGAACAGACATTTGTTGGACTGTGTTAGATTGCTTCTGGTTGCTTTGTTCTTTCTTCCGTTAGATTTAGCAGAGAATATGCCGTGGTTGTGTGAAATTGGAGGCCTGTCAACTGATTGGCCTCACCTCTGCTGCATGCATGAATGACTTAATCTCATATTTCTAGTTGTTCTTTTTTTCTCATGCAATTAGCAGTCTAGGTTTTTCTTAATATTTTCCATCAGTGTGCTATAGCATTATATTACTTTACAGTTACAGAGTAGGAATAAGATAGACTTACAGACTTATTTTTCAAGCAAGAAATGACATAAGAAGTAGAAATAAAGATGTATGAATTTGAATGTCTTGGATATGAATTATTAGGCAGTTTTTCCCTATCTATTTCTTTTCTCTTCCATTTAAAGGTCTCCATACATTACCTCATATTTCAATCTTTATCTCATTAAATGTGGAATTTTATGTTTGATTTTCTTTCAAGTGGAGAAAATGTTAAATACAATATTAAACTCAAGTTTACTTTATAATTTACTAGTAAAAGTACATTTAAGCAACCTAAAAATTCTTAGAGATTAGGCAAATTCAGAATACTTTATTCCACTTGTCATTTTTATGAGAAAAATGAGACTAAATATGATATGTAAAATTATTTTATCCTTGAGTTGATATTTATCTAATCTATGAAGAAAATAAGAAAAATTTCTTTTTTGCTTTTTTTTAATTTATTAAATTTTTGAAAAATAACCCATCCAAATTCTCACTCTCTCTCTCCTCCTCCCATTTCTTCCACTCACCCTCCTACCCCAACCCCATCTAATCCCAAGAGAGGGTAAGGCACATTGCTTTGTGGAAGGTCCAAGGCCCTCCCTACTACATCTAGGATGAGCAGGTATACATCCAAAGAGAATAGGATCCCAAAAAGCCAGATCATGCAGTAGAGATAAATCCTTGTGCCACTGCCAGTGTCCCCTCAGTCTGCCCCAGCCATGCAACTGTCAAACACATTCAGAGGGAATGCTTGTTCCTTCACAGTCCAGCTGGAGTTGGTTAACTCTCATTAGCTCAGGTAAACTGTTTCGGTGGATTAACCCTTTATGGTCTTGACCTCTTTGCTTCCCATTCCTTCTACTGTTCAACTGGACCTTGGGAGCTTGATTCAGTGCTCCAATGAGGGTCTCTGCCTGAATTTTCATCTGTTATTGGACAAAGATATTTAAGATATTCATCAGCCTGACTACAGAGCAAGGCCAATTCGGACACTCTCTTCTTTATTGCTTAGGGTATTAGCTGGGGTCATCCTTGTGGATTCACAGGAATCCAAAATAATTTTCATGAAAAAAAAAGAACCTAGCTATCCTTAATCTCATAAATGAAAGAAGTTCTAATTTTAAGGGCTTCAAAGAGAGGATAAAGCCTCACAATACTTGACACTGTACCGAATTTTAACTTTCCATCCTGATTAAGTTCAACAAGGGAGAGATGATATCTTCCTGTGGTTTTAATTTGCTTCTCCATGATATAAGAAATGGTGATCATTTCACAAAAGTCTGGGTCTTACATTAACTTTTGATAAATATTTACTTAGTTCCTTACTTAGTTCCTTTGCTCATTTATTTGCTTTTTTATTTTAAAAATGTAATACAATATATTATAGTTTCTCCTCCCATAACTCCTGTCAGATCCTCTCCACTTCTCCACTCTTCTTTCTCTTTTTAGAAATAGGCAAAAGCAAGCAAACCATAATTTATAAAATAAGAAACAGATACAGAAACTTTCTCCTTCTGTCTCTCTCTTCCTCTCCCTCTCTCTCTCTCTCTCTCTCTCTCTCTCTCTCTCTCTCTCTCTTTCTCTCTCTCTTTCATGCACACACACACACACACACACGAGCACACACAATCATAAGTAAAAAATCAGAAACCATATAAAAAGCAACAGACCAGCCAAACAAATAGGAAAATGTCAAATTGAAACAATATGAAACAAATGTCTACAAAATATCGAATTCTTCTTGTATGGATCATCTGCTGTTGGATATGGGGTCTACCCGTAAATGTGGCTAATATGCCCAATGCATTGAAGAGAACAAATTTTTCTCTTGCAATGAATATCAATTTGGGGATAGTTTCTTGGATGGAGATGGGAGTCTCTCTCTACTGAGACCTTATCTGGCTTGAACATGAGCAAGCTTTATGCATGATGCCACCATATCGATAAGATTATAAGTACTTCAGTCTTGTTATTCATTATGTGTGGAATATTCTATTTCTTTTGAGTCATTCATTCACTCTGACTCCGAGAGTTATCCTTCCTTTTCCATGCAGCTCCCCGAGCCCTGAGGGAAGGGCTTCAGTAGGAATCACATTCAGATAGAGTGTTCCAAAATCACTTGCTCACTTCATATGATCAAAATTTGGGTCTTAATATTTCTTTCCATCAACTACAAGAGGAAATTTCTCTGATGATGACTATTCACGACATAGAAGAATATCATTGGAATCATTTATTGTTTTGTGCCTTTAGCAGAACAATAATATTTATTTTCCTCTAAGTCTATGTCATATCTAGTCTTAGGTCTTGGCCACCGGAACAGTGTCTTACATGGGTTCCATCCCATGAAGTGGGCCTCAATATGAATAAAGTCAGTTACTCCTACAATGTTGGTGTCACTATTGCCCTAACATACCAGGCAGGTGTGTCACCCTACTTTACTACAGGATTTGTAGCTAGGTTGGTGGCTGCCTTTCTCCTCTGGTAGCATGCAGAGTATTATTCAGTACTATGAACACTTGTCAGTGGAACTGAAGGCTCTATTTAGGCATCAGCTTAACTTCATTGTGTATAATAAGATATGTAAGTGTTGTATTCGGCAATAGGGTACCATCAGTTTGTGTAGAGCAACCAACAGCCTTAGCAATAGCAAAAGAGTTTTAGTAGTTTCCCCTGGGACCTTTCAGCCAACAACTTAATTAGATGTAATCTATTCCTGCCACCAGATGTTTTACTTGGTGGTGAAATATGTGTAGTTGAGGTTTTTGTCTCTGCCATTATTTGGTTAGTCCATTTATATTTCTTTTTCTTAAGAAATATAAATGTATATATATTTAAGAAGCATCTAAAGTAGTTTCTGTGTAACCACTCAAATGACTCTTATTGTTAGTTATCCTTTCCTGTATTTCCTCCCTTAACCCTTCTCCATTTAATCCTACTGCTAAAATCTACCCCATCTCTCCATTAATTATTTAATCTGTTTCTTCTTCCTTAGGATATTGTCCCTCTCTACTAGTCCTGTACTTTATATTAACCTTGGTGGTTATAGAGATTATTGCATGCCCTTCAGAAGCTTAAAAACTAAAATCCATATATCCACATATAAGAGAAAATATACAATATTTATCTTTCAGGTATGAGTTATCTCACATAAGATGATTTTTTTCTTATTCTATGCATTTATCTTAAATTTTATAATTTTCTTTGCTTAACACCTAATAATATTCCATCGTACAAATAAGCCTTGATGAATATCAAGGGTGTTTCCAATTCCTAGCTGTTCTGAATAGAGAATGAATATGGAACGAAAAGGTTCTCTGTAATATGATGTAGAGTCCTTTGAATATATACCCTGGGTTGGTGTGAGAGGTCCTTCTGTCTATGTGTTGTTCTATTGGTTAATGAATAAAGAAACTACCTTGGCCTTTTGATAGGGTATAACTTAGGTAGGTGGGGAAAAATGGTTTGAATGCTGGGAAAAGGAAGGCCAAGTCAGAGAGAAGTTATGGAGCCATCAGAGTCAGACATGCCCAAACTTTGCTGGTAGGCCACGACCTCATATTGATATACAGATTAATTGAAATGGGTTAAATTAATATGTAAGAGTTAGCCAATAAGAAGCTAGAGCTAAGCAGTGATTTTATTAATATAATTTCTGTGTTGTTATTTTGGGTCTAAACTATTTAGGCGGCTGTTAAGAATTAGCAGCTCCTCTTGGAACAGATTGGTGCCCATGTGGTGGAAAAAAATCTATGTAAAACCTGAGAGGGCTTGAAAAGGAATTCTAGACACAAAAAGCAAAGTTTAGTCGCATTTTTTTCAGCTGGTGGCTTGTTGCAGCTCTGTTAAGAGAGGTTTTCCTGATTCAGCCATAGCAGGGGAAAAAAAAAAAGCCATGCCATTTTAAAAATGTGGCTTCCTGGGCCATATTGCCAGAGCAAACACTGGCTATGGAGCATTCGAAAGGCATTTGCGAACTTGAGTGTTTGTGTGCCCACTCAGGGTTGGGGGGAAAGTGGCGGCTGTTAAGAATAAGCAGCCCCTCTTGAAACATGCACATGGCTCAGTGCTCGGTGCTTGGGCAGGCAGCAGGATCAGGACTACTAGGCTTGCACAGGCAGGAGAGCATGGTGGATTGCAGCCACCATACAAAGAAATGTTTCTAGGCTTCTCAATGCTTTGTGTCAAAGGTTTGGTTGTTACTCAGATAAAAAGGGTTTATGTGCTGTATGTTCATTCTCGGAATTGGAGTGCTGAGCGCGGGGTCCTGCCTGGTGGCCATAGAGCTTACAGTGGTGGTGCTTCCAACATTTTAAAAGTGGAGAGAGGCAGAGCCAACATCCAGATCAGCAACCAAGCTGGTTACCATTTTAAAAGCTCTTCAAGACAGTAGAGAATTACAGTAATGCAATAAGGACAAATTCAGATATAGAATGACTCTAAATGGGTCACAGTGTTGGCTAAATATACATAGGCTTGGGAAAGAGAAGAAAAAGTGTATAAAGAGTTGAAAAAGAAAAAAAAATCTTTAAAGAGACAAAGTACAGACAGCCATACATTAAAAGGAGAAAAGAAAAATAATATCAAGGCTGTATGCTGGGAGAGAGAAAGGCGGATTCAAAGAGAAGCCATGGAGGCACTGCTGGAGACAGATGTGCTGAAACTTTGCTGGTAGGTCACGACCTCATGGTTATGTACAGATTAATGGAGATGGGTTAAATTAAGATGTACGAGTTAGCCAATAATAAGCTAGAGCTAATGGACCAAGCAGTGGTTCTTTCGGGTCTAAGCTAGCCAGGCAGCCCAGAAGGACAAGTGGCCCCTCCTGCAACACAGGGTGGTATAGATGCATCATCTAGTATCTGCATTCCCAATTTCCTGAGGAACCGACACTGTTTTCCATGGTGCTTCTCTTATTTTTCAACTAAATCATTTGGTTTTTGTAGCCATTAAAATGGTTAATATTATTATATATTGTTGATGGACAATTTCTAAAAGTAGAGTTTGAAGTAATTCTACTTATCCCCTTTTGCTTCCATTTTCTTTTATGGAGGTGATATCTGAAAGATCATTGCCCAGAGCATCTTCAAAGAACTTTATGCTTCCTTTACAAAGTTATGCTTTAACTTAGAAAGGATTAAAGTCTCGTTTTCCATTTCTGTATGAAGTTGGCAATCTTCTTGCCATCATTTATTAGACTAATCTCTGTTGATCAGCCATAAGCATGTATATATTTTTAGTAATATTTTATATTAATATGTATTTGTTTTTGATGTAGGCACCATGTTACTTTAATTCCTGTGTCCCTGTAGTATGTTTTTAGATCATGTATTGATATATTTCTGGTTTTGACTTTGTTGAAAATTGATCTTCTATTTATAATTTCATACAATTTATATGGGATGGATTTTATATATCATTAAAAAAGTCACTGAAAAATTTGGTAGGACGTGAATTTTTTCTAGATATTGCCTTGATCAGATTAGATATTTTAACAATACTAACCCTTAAAATGCATAGAAGTCAACATTTTAAAACTATTACCATTCTCTTCAATATTTCTTTAAATAACTGTCAGAAAAGCATTTTTTAAATTAGTAAAACTACTGTGGAAAATAATATGAATATTTGAAATTAGTTAATTCATTATTTAAAACACTACTTTTGGTCATATATTATGAAGCAATTATATTAAAGACATTTCTGGGACTAGAGAGGTGACTCAGCGATTACAACAATGGATGCTACTCCAGAGAATCAAAGTTTGGTTCCTAGCACCCTTATCAAGCAGCTAGAAATCAATTTTAGGGCAAAAATGAGCATAGGATATAAATATGTCTTTGTTTTATAAAGTTTTATTTTAATTTTATGTGTGTGTGTGATGGTGGTGTGTATGCAAGTGCCTGTGGAAGTTCTCTGGTTTCCACAGGCATTCATTTTATGACTCTTAATAATTTATTATTTTTTTATTATTATTATTAAAATTTTTTACCTCCTTCTTTCCTCCCATTTCCCTCCCCCTCCCTCTCCAGTCCAAAGAGCAGTCAGGGTTCCCTGCCCTGTGGGAAGTCCAAGGTCCTCCCGCCTCCATCCAGGTCTAGGAAGGTGAGCATCCAAACAGCCTAGGCTCCCACAAAGGTTTTGTGGGGACTCTTAAGAATTTAAAATGATGATTAGTTTATCTTAGCCATGTCACAATATATAAGTAAATATATATTTAAAACCATCATTTTGCATGATAAATATGTGTAATATTATGGTCAAATAATTAAATTAAATTAAATTGAAAACATATAAATTAAAAGTAACTCACTACACCTATTTTGTAAACAAGCAGTATAATTCATGTAGGAATCTAACACAGCTACAAAATAGAAAAATATGACTTGAAAATACTTATAGACAATTACTAGCAAATAAATATTTTATTAAATAGTGAAGAAAATAAAGATCATAAAACTTCTTAAATTGAATCATCGAATTCTATAAAAAGTTTTTAGAAACATAAATTTTCATTTTGTTTTGTCTTCTATTTGTTTGCTTTCAAGCAGAATTTCACTGTGTAGAATTTGAATCTGGAGAGTGTTCTGCTTGAACTTACTTGCTTGAAATAAGTGTAAGGATTAAGCAAATAGCACACCAGAATATCTGTTTTTTTGCCCCGTTGGTTCTATGGGTCATTGCTTTATTCACAAGTATATTGTGGATTGAAATCCATCCAGATATTTTCCAAAGAGTACAGCATTGTTGCACATTGCTTTGAGCACAATCATATAAGTCATAGCAAGATGAAGGTTGATAAGTGTGCAAGTCTTTCATGAAGAGGGTTTAAGAGTGTGAGGAAATGGCATCTTCTCTCCTTTATAGCATCATGACTGACCCTTACTCATGGACCATCATGATCACTTTTTCTGAAAACTTGGGTGGTGTACCCAAGATCTTTTAATTCAAATTTTGTATCAGTTCTCTGAGAATTTTGTCCATTATTTTTTTTATCATACTCGCTCTCTCCCTCAAAGGTAACAGAGGTTCTTGAGAGACACTAAAGATATTTGCTGGGTTGATTTAGAATAATATCAAGCAGAAAGCCATGCAGCTCTAACATAATCCTCTTTCGTGTATTTTTCTTTTCATGTTTAATAGTCTCTTATCTGTTCCATATTATTTTCTTTGCTTTCTGAATCCCTTCTCTGTGGTCAATAACATAAAAAAAAATTTTGATAAAAACTTTTAAGGAAAAGAGACACATTTGGCTTATACTATGGAAGTCTTGCCATCCAGGAGTCACGTTTGTTGGTGGCCATCTGGCTGGCAATCATGAGGTGATTCTGAGTATGCTTGAGCAGAAAAGTACACAACTGCTTGTGACATGTGTAAGTTCAGAAGAATTAAAGTACATTTCTCCTGTTCTCTTTGTGTGTCAAGTACAGGGCTTGGAAGAATTGTGTATCCCACTATATTTTCTGTATAATTATGAGAAAAAATCCTAATAATAAAGAAGAAATTATTTCATGACTGATACACCAACTTTACATCTTTAGTGTAGGCTTGAAAACTCATGATCATGAATCTCCCTGCTTGCATGTCATTTACTTTTGTTTGGTGTCTGTAGGATTATGGAGGAAGGGGCAGGACAGGACAGACTCTTTAAAGGTCCTGTCCTCAGCTTAATGCACATACTTGACAAGTGCTGTGTGAGGCAGTACATGAGGTATGACAGATCCTTAAATGAAAGCAGAAACAGAATCATTTTGATGTACTGAAAGTCATAGCCCAAAGATTTAAAGTCTTGAGAACTAGAATAATGAGTGACAGGATAGAAACTTCCATGAGGGCAGAAAGCTGTGTCCCCTGCCAGCGGTTTCCCATTTGTTTTGTGAGCCTGCATGCTCACACTGCATGGAAGAGTCTAGTTACCTCTCGCCTTTGCAGTTTCAATGATAAAGTGGCATCCTGAATAAACTGTTTTCAGACTTCAAGATTCTAAAATGCACGTTTTATCTAATCTAAAATATTTCCAGTAATAAATTTGCAAGCATCCTTATGGTGATGCAAAGCAACATAAATTTCCTCTCAAATGTAAATGTGACACCATCAGATGAAAATGTGTAAGGCACAGCCGGAAATTGGTCATGTTACTTTAAAGATCTTAAATTCTACAGCTTATTTAACCTTTCCAATGCTTAGCTTTGAAATTTAAAAAAAAAATCTCATTTCTCTTTCATGTACTGTTTTTGTTGTTTTACTTTAAATTTCGTGAACCATTTATCAAAGCTTTGTGGGCCTAGCTCTGCAGCGCCACCTTATGGAGATACTTTGAACAGCCATTTTATACTGTCTGGCAGAGTGATCATTGTTCTAACAGATTTGATGCAAACAGGATCTCTGTAAATGCTTTGAAAATGGAAGCAATTAAACTGATGCCAAGAGCACTTTTTTCCTCCTCTTTATTGTTGCTTATCTAAAATTTCCTTATCGTAGCAACTGTATGATTTTTCAGGCACTCAAAATTATGTACTAAGATCTGAAATTCTCACTACACACATCGAAGCTAGGATAGAAAGAAAGAATGAAGCTGTTGAATAGGGAAATGAGACAGCAGTAAAAGATCACAGTACAGCTGGTGTTTGTTGGCAAGAGTTTCCACTTCAAAATTTGCAGCAGTTCAAATGCCTCTATTATTATTGGTGCTTTTCCCTGATCATGCTCACCAGGAATTGGAAAAAAAAAATGAAGCCTTTGAAACTCAGAGAAATAAACTGTGAAATTCTCCTTAGAGTGCATAAATTTAGCTATAACTTCTTCCAACTGTGTTTCTTTAACTGAACAGCATATAGTACATAAGCTCTGCGTGGAGATATAGGAAGCTTTCATGTTTGTGTCATCAAAAGTAATATTGTTAAGACCCATAATATCACAGATGGAATAATTTCACTATATCTCAGAGGAAATGCAATTCAGCAATGACTTCTAAATGATCTCAAAATTTAATTTCTGCTTTTATTTAGTTTCCTAGTATGGCTCTAGAATTTACTAAAGAGAGAAAATCTACGTGGATACAAAATTTTGCACACAGGACTGTGAGCAAATATTAATCAGTGCAGTACTAATAAAGCTACAAAATCTTTACTTTAGAAGTACCAAGTATAGGTAAGTAGCTTGAGTATGTCTACAACAATTCCTTAAGGAGGGACAAGAGATAACAAACTCATAAAACTGCAGATCTTACCTTTGTGATGTGTTAATTGTATCAAACACTTCATGATGTTTGGGGGAGAGGGGTCAATTCCTGTTTATGCTTGTGAGTATAACCTAATTCTTAAATGTATTTATGATCACTCCCGAGCAAATAAATAATAAATGCCTGTGTCTTGCCCATATACAACGATTTCAATCATCTGTGTTGTTTCTTTAGTACTCTTGGTACTTTCATTTTTCTTCCAAACACTGTAAAAATAATTGTGTTTTTAAAAGACCGTGTCTCCAGAGACAGACTATATTATTGCAAGATGCTCAGGTGATGTTAGTTAGGGGAAAAAATGACACCAGGCTTTAAAGTAGCACGTTGTATGAGAAAACCTTAGGTAGCAATTTCCTTTAAAAACTGATTTGTGCCAGATATGGGGCCAAAGTTTTGAAACACTTGTTTTCAGAGGTTAGGTAAGAAGATACTGAATTCAAGACCAGCCTAGACTAAACTTTCAGAGACTATCACACACACTCATACACACAGAGAAAAATTGAGAGGGAGTGAAGGGGGGGGGAGTTAACGTTCAGCTTCACATATGTAAATATAACAACTAATGAAAAACTTTAAACAAATATTAATAGAGTATTGGAGAGACAGGAAACTTAGAAGTTATTTTGTGCTTTCTGGTGGTGTGTTAAGGAGGACATTGATCTCTTTCATCCAAATGAACAGATGCAGGAAAGAACTGGTAATTCAAAACTGAATTTAGGGGAATTACTCAAAAACAATAAAATATAAATATAATCCAATAAAAAGGTTAAATAAAATATATTCTATTAAATTCCCAAAAATTTATCATAGAAGAGGTAAATATATAAATAGCATCTCAAAAACTGAACCACTACAGACATGAAATATTTGCATTAGTATATATAATATATTAATAAAGTATGTATAGTGTATATAATATATTATAATCAATGAAATGTATATATTTCACATACACGTATATATAATCAATAAAATATACTTAATGATATTCTGTTATACTCATAGATTGTTACCTTGCCCTGTCATCATCAGACAAGCTTCCTGTAGCAGCAGATGGGAATAAAAGTTAAGGCCCCCAACAAGACATTAGGAGGAAAGAAAGTCTAAGTTGGTGATATCCATTGGGTTCTTCCCCTCAGAGTTCAGGGAGCCCGAAAGAAAAGGGGGAGAGATGATTGTAGAAGGCTGAGAGGATGCAGGACACGAGGAGAACAAGACCCACTGAATCAACTAAGCAGGCCTCACTTGGGCTCACAGAGACTGAGTGGAAAGTACAGGGCCTACATGCGTCTACAACAGGTCCTTGTGATATGTTACAACTGTTATTTTGGTGTTTTATTTTTGTGGAGGTGGGACTCCTAAGAGTTTGAGCTGGTGTGTCTCTGACTCTTTTGAATGTTCTTGGGACTTTTTTCCTTCTGCTGTGTTGCCTTGCCCAGCCTTGAAATGATAGCTTTTGCCTTCTCTTGCTGTGTCTTGTTTTGTTGCGTTTGGTTCTTATCGTGTAGAGGCCTGCTCTTTTTCTGACAGGAAACAGAGAGATAGTGTGTCTGGGGGAGAGGAAAATTGGAGGGAAATAAGAAATGGGGAGAAGAAAAAGTGTGGTCAGTAAGTATTGTATGAGAAAACAATCTAATTTCAATTATAATTAGTTTAATAAATAAAATTGTCATTCTGTTTGAATATAAGAGTTTTAAGTAATGAGAATTTGGCAATGATTACAAGAATCACTGTTTAAAAATGTTTTTCTAAAGATCATAGTTGAGATCATCTAATAGCTATCTATCATCTACCTATTTATGGATGATTGTAAGCTGTTATCTATCTATAGGCAATCTATTATCTATTTACTTAGCATCTATCTATCTATCTATCTATCTATCTATCTATCAATCATCTATCTACTTGTCATATGCCTATCTGTATCAAAAATTGACAAAATCAAAGCATTATTATATCACCAGCAGCCTGCTGCTTAAGAAAAAAAGGTTTAAATGTTTAGCTTTGCTTCTATTAATTTTTTGAGAATGTAAATCTTATGAACCTGCAAAAATGACCACTTGTTGAAATAGGACGGCGGGGCTGCGTCCCCAACACCCCGGCCGCTTGGCTAGCTCATGCCCGAAATAACAACACACAAACTGTATCCATTGAAAGAACTGCTTGGCCCATGAACTCTAGCCCTTGCAGGCCAATTCTCGCACCTGGACTAGCCCATTTCTAATGATGTGTGTAAGCACCCCAAGGTGCGCTAACTGGGAAGATTCTAGCCTAAGTCCATCGTGGGTTGCAGCTGCCTGGGAGAGCAGAGCATGGCGGCTGTCCCGTCCCTCTGGAAGCAGGGCAGAGTCTGACCTCACTACCTCTTCCGCCCAGAATTCTATTCTGTTTTCTCCTCCCATCTATGTTCTAAGCTATGAGGGCCAGCCAAGCAGTTTCTTTTATTGCTCAGCCAATGAAATCAACAGATTGATATGACACTCCCACATCAACCACTTTTTAATGCCAAAATATGCTTTTAAAATAAATAACAAGACAGCTTGAAGTAACTACATGAAATGATGATTTTCAGCATCCTGTTTGTAACTGGCTAATTCCTAATAGTTGTTCTACTTTCCTTCTTTGAATATGAATCATGAGGGAAGAAAAAAATAAGCCATGTGATTTCCTACCCAAAGGGGGGAAATGCTTCATTATGTAATTCTAACTTGCTGTGGTTTCTATTTTGCAAACTGAGAATTCAATAGCAAAAAATGAAGCGTTATATTGCATAGCTATGAACATTTACATTACTATGTGCTTTCAAAATGTTAAGAAGCCAGTTTTCAACTTATCCCATTTGTCAGGTTCTGCTTCCTCAAGTCTATGCTGCCTGTCAAATGCAGATATACTGCTATCAATATTGAGATAATCTTTTCTGGGGCAGGGAATAAATGACGTATTAGCAAGCACAGGCTAGAGTCAATCTTACAGTAAGACTCATAACATTTTCTTAATTAGGAATGGTAATGCAAGTATCTGCGTAATGTTCCTTATTGATATTAGAGCAAGTTTGCTGAGAACAGTCATGAAATATGTATTTATCTTTATTCATAAAGTATGTTTTCTTTCATTTTCTATTGCTGTAGCTAGATGAACTAAAGTAGATTTATGTATTTATACAGATGGTTTCCTGATAACATTTTGGTGAACACTAGAAATCTGTGGAATCTAGAAACATATTTCATCACAAAACTGAGGCTTCTTTTCCAATTTCTTGTCCCCATATTTTTTAAAATGTGCTTATGTATTAGGCTAATTACCTGATAAAATAGACTTAATTATAGTTCTGAGGAAGACTACACTGTATATAAATCCAGTTACTTTTAATTGCAATTTGCAATGTCACTTAATATGGAAATAAAGACATTCTAAGCAAGTGAGAAGACTAACATACCATAGCTAAAATTAAAAAAGAAGTCAAAGGTAAGAGGATCCTCATAAGGATGGAGATACTCCCAAGTATCCTTCAGATGCTCTTGAATCTGAAACTCAAATTAAATGATTTATAAGACGAGTTAATTTCCAAGAGACATGCTTTAACCTAGTTATTGCAAAACATGAATTGATGTTGAAGGGAAAACTTTGGGAAGACTATGGAAAAATTATCCAATTGCATATTATTTGCCCCTGATCCTTTTGCCTGTACAGCATTATTGAATTAAGATTATGTTCATTGAAAAGGAGTATATTATATGAAATAGGTTTATATTCTCATCAGCTGATGTATATCCTTTTTGTCTGAGTCCAGCAAGACAGAACCCAAGTATATGCTCCAGCTTGCATGAACTCATTACTTTCAAATAGGGAACAGAGTATGAGAAAAATCCAGGATTCATGATGAGCCAGTCCCCAGAGGCTCAGAAAGCTTCTCATAACTGATATAGGCTCTAACAACTGTGCCTCACTGGAACTGAAAGTCAGAGCAACTGCTTCTGCTGGGATCAAAAAATACGAGAAACATCACTAGGGAGAGCTTTGAAGTATGACCTGCATCTTGAAGAGGTGGGTTCTAACCATGACAGGCCCTGCATATCTCAAAGTATTATATTACCTTGAAGGTACTTGAACAAAGTTTGGACTCTTTTAGATACTTTCTTCTGTCAAAGGATAATGTGTTCTGAGAGTATAGAATGATGTTTGATGTACGTGCAAGAGAAAATTGAGGGTCTGGTGGAAAATGGGAAACTCCCCAAGATCTGATTTTACATAAATTATGATCATTTATATCTCATTAGAACTGTTTTGTTCTAAGGCAACAAAAATACTCAAGTCAAACAGGGAAACATGAAAGTTAAATTTGAGTATTGGATAAGATAGTATAGAAAGAACGGATAAATATATTGTAAAATAAAATTAAATTACAATATTTAATTTTTGAGTATATATAATCTAGTTCTAGATACTTAGTTGCTGTTGCAAAAATATTTTCAAAAATTTGTTATGCAAACTGTAATAAAATGGCACCTTTTGAATATAGTATTAATATAATCAAGAGTGTCATATATAAGGATAAGATGAGAGAAATAGATTTTATTTCCAGTCTAATCTCAAAGAGATCATGTAAGTTTAGAAAGTCACTTTATCTTGATAGTCTATAACTTTAAGTTGGCAATAATCAGATGAAAGATTGGGAAAATTCTGGTCCTAAGTTTCTAGCTCTTAAAACCTCATTTTCCCCTTTGCATTGCATGACACTGTGTTTTATGCATTTGCTTCGCCACTCTTTTCCTGAGGCTTTGTCTGAATTGTATCGCTGCATGTTTGTCTGTGTTGATTTCCCTCTCATCACAGGCAATTTGAATTATCTCTTTCTGCTGAAACTGTATCCTTGAGAGTTTTCCACAAAAGACTCCCAAGTATCCTCAGATGCTCTTGAATCTGTGATTCAAAAATACGTTTAAAATTCAATGAATGATTTCCTTATACCTCTGCCTTCCGTTTACACATTGTCACCATTATATTGTAAACGGTTTTGATGATAGCCTTGATTATTTATTTTATCACTCCCACATCCCAGTAAAAAAAAATATCTGGCACATGAACGAACGTAAAGTGGTACTTATGAGTTGAATTGTCATTGTGCTGAACTATGCAGGTCTCATGCTTTGGACAAGAGAATCTCAACTGAATACATACAAAAGCCCAATAAGAACGTAAATAATCTTGTGCATATATAATAAAAATATCAGTTTCATATCCAATGTGTTCTATTGTTTGTTCTACTAATTTTCTGATTACTTGGGAAGACTCTAAACTGTAAATTATATTAAATATCACAATATGTATTTTCTTTTACTAAAGACTTAAATATTTTCGTACCCAGTCAAATCTTTGACTCCTTCATGAAGGCTAATAAAATAGAAAAAGAAACAGACAATTCCTGGAATATGAAAAGATAACATAGATTTTCAGCAAAAGCATGTTAAGAAGGATGTGATAATTAATTGAAATGAGAGGAATATTTTAATTCTAAAGAGTAATTGCTGCAAGGCAATATAAAATAATCAAAGATCTACTAAAACAGTCAAAATGAAAATTTGAGAGGACAAAACAATATCAGTATCACATATGCCTGTATTGAGCTTCCCTTAACTGAGAGAGTGGTGAGATGAGGCTTTAAAATAGTTATATATGAAGAAGCCTCAGGGAATATGAATAGCTTAGACACAAAGAAAAGAGTTTCTAAGTCAATTATTGTTTTCAATGCACATACGCACGTATACGTATGTATATGTATTCATTTCACTACCTTGACTATTGCCTGAAGTGAAGAAATCATCAAGGTTAGATTGTTTGAACCTTTGGAGAAGATCTGTTAAAAAGTATTTTGTAAATTATTTCTTTAGTAATGTGTTAGTGAATGTAAAAGAGAGAAATTATACGAAAGTAGGAGAGGAGTATAATAATATCTTAAAGAAAGTATGGCTAATTCAGCAGGGGTGTCTCTGGCTGCTGCTATGCTTGAAGAAGTATTTACCCACATGAGTAGAGATAAAGAACCAAGAGTGCTAGTCAAGAATACATATATTTGTTAACCCTTTCATTGGTAGACAGAAATATGAATTTGAATCTAGAGTAGATTCCAAGTCGCGGTATTACAAAAATTTGAAAGGTAATAATGGGCAGGCTTATTTATAATGAATTCCAGATGACACACTGCATGACTGCAACCAGCAAAGCAAATAGCAAATACTGCTATACGACAGACTAGTTGTTATCTGTTCAGCATCATTTTATCTTTGCACCTATGTGTTTTGTTTTACAGAAGTTTATAAAGGAAATTGTATCTTCAGAGAGATGATGCAAAGTCAAACTTGATAGAAAGGGTTGCTGGTGTGACGTAGTTTACAAATGTCTTCTCGCGAGACATCTTTCTGTGACAGGAGTTAAGAAGAATGTTCTTGTAAAATCTGTCTGTCATGTAATGTAATTGAGAAAGCTGTGAAACTTTTACAGAGTAACTAATCTACACAGAGAGATGTTTTTAGCTTTTTGTAATTCTTCCTGAGAGACATTCATACATCACAGTCCAGAAGGTTCAAGCAGAGAAGGTTTTCAAGTGGGCCGCACTTTACAGCTTTGTCTGAATTTCACAATGATCACTTTCTCCTTTATTTAGTTTTCTAATCTTATTACATTTAATTTTCCCTTGTGAGCCAAAGTTGATGTCTACTCATTTCTGCTTTTAATTTCTCAAAAACTGTAACTTGTTTTGTTANTATTGGCTAGAATTCAATTGTAGTTCTCACCCATCATCAAAGACACTTCTCTTTTTTCGGCAGAAATCATCACAGAAAGCCACAATTCATCAAAATACAGAGAACAGATAACCATGGCCAACCCCAGCAAATATATCTACAATAAAAGTTCGTCAAAGGACCAGAGAACATCATAGAGGAGGGGGCAAAATGATTGCCCACCCATAAGAACATGTCTGAAGTTAGATAGTGTCATCTGTATAAGCCAGGGAAAATGTATCCATGAAATTTCAAAAATAGTGTGTCTGAATAAGGCCTCCATAATGTGCACCTTCTGACATGCCAAGACAGGTGGAGAAACTCTCGCAAGCTCTCTTTACACTTTATATGAAGTGTCAAGAAGGCCCCTACAACAAATCAGAGCTCCGACATTTTTGACCTTATCCAAGTAAAACCTGAGGAAGCTTAAAAAGGAATTCTAGACACAAAAGGACAGAATTAAGCATGATGGCCTTTTGGTAGCAGCATCTTCTCAGGTCAGCTCTGTTTGCTAGAAGCAAGCAGCTATGCAATTCTTTTAAGAGAAGGCTTCCTGACTCAGCAATAGCAGCAAACACTGCACAGCTTCTTTGAAAAAATGGCAGCTTCCCAATTCACCAGCACAAAGGGTTCTAACTCTTTCAGGAAATCCCACTGTGGAGCATTTAAATGGGGTTTGTGAGCAGAGAGCTACAAGTTGCTTAACAGCAACATAGACCCACTGTGTGCCTAAAAATTGGGCAATGTACATGGTTCTTAGAGGCACTGAACAGTTTCTCCATGCTGACTGTGTGAACCAAGCAGGCAGGACTGTGTTGGCCCTAGCCATGCCCACTTAGCATTAAAAAAAAAAGGACACTTCTGGTCAGAAAATAATTATAGATACACAATAAAGACAGATTAAGATAAAAAAAAAAAGACCTCAAAATTGGTCACACTGTTAGTTAAATGTACATAGGCTTGGGAGAAAGAAGAGAAAAAACGTATAGAGACTTACAAAACGAAGGAATTTTTTTTAAAGAACAAAACATAGTTTTTAAAGATATAGAGTACAGGCATAGATTAAAGAAGTAAAGAAAATAAGCCACGTAATGATGCCTTATGTATATTATTGTGTTTTTTTTTGAATTTTTTAACTTTAAATGAGCTAAGTACATAGAGACATGTCACTGGACAGGCTGATAAACTAAACTAACATATATATCTTAAAGGTGTCTTGATTTGAAAATTTGGGTCTAAGGATTTGTTGCTTTAAAAAGAGGTTCTGCTTTCTTTTCCACAAAAGATGAGACCTGTGAATTAATTCCAGATTAATATGGTTTGATGGACCAAGAACCCAGAAAGGTCACCATGAACACCCCCAAAAATTACTTTGCCCAACAAAATCTGGAAGCAGTTTGGAGAGAACTACACCCAAATTACCACATATTGTTTGTAAATGTTTGTTTAAATTTAAAGGGGTATGTGCTATAGAGATTTCCATTGGTATGGATCTTGCTTTATTGATATAAATTTAAGGTCAATTTTTTTATGCTGTGTAGATGTATTTCTGACCTTTATTAAGGTATTGTGTTTGTCCAGCTCATTTAAAAAATGTAATGAATAATTAAGAAATATAGGTTAATAGAGAATCATCTATAATAGTAAAGTTTGTAGTCATGTTAGGTTTTCTAGATGTACAGAGATGTATTTTAGATAGTCAATTATTCTTCATATCTTTCAAAGACTACATAATATGGCATTTAAAATATATTAAAAACTTAGGTCTTTTGATGGCAATGAGACACATCTGTTCCTGGAAGCACCAATTACTTCAAGAGGAAGATGGCCATTGAAGAGACTCCTTATTGAGTGTGTTAGAGATTCTGGCAAGGAACTTTTCTTGCCTGAACTACTTGATATTATGCTGTATGACCTGGACATGCAGAACCCACAAAACATGACTGCTGCACTTTCCTAAAGGTAAGACTGTCCTTTGGGGCTTCTGCTTCATTAAAGAGACTGCCAAACATTCTTGAGGACACAGGAAAATGTGACTGACAAGCTGACAATATAGGTGGAACTGTCTTCAATATTTCCTGCTTCGTGGAAAAGTCTGGTTTATAGTTCTAATTTTTATGTGAAAGTACATCTCTCAGAGGCAAGACATCTTTCTTTTTATTTTCTACTCTTCCTTATGTGCTAATGGTTATCCATAGAAATTGTATTATGCCATTGTAATTAAAGTTTTACAGTAGTCTTTTGTTCATTCCACAGATTCGGAATAAATAGGATTCTACTGAGCTCTCAAATTATGTAAAATACTTTCAGGAAATTTGAAATGAATAAATAAAGACATAATTTTATCTTTAGTCTAATAAATTGAAATATAAACAAACAACAATCAATACCTCACTGGAATGGCATTGCAACCTTTCTAGTAGAAAGTTTACTAGATTTTTTTTTCATATGTATTTTAGTTGCTTGGTGATATGTACAGTGACTTCTAATTAAAAGAATTTAAGTTCCAATTTATTATCCCAACTAACAAATGTCAGTGTGGAAATTTTAAAATGATGTAAATACAGCCAGCATTGTAAGACTGAGTATGCGTAGATGGCACAGAGTAAACTCTGAGTAAGAAATAGCTAACATTTTGAAGGCTTTCAATGAAAGTTATTTGTTCAGGTGATTGAGTAAAAAAAAGGATCCCCATAACTGTTTGCATTTGTTAACATTTAATGTTTCTTGGGTTTCATTTAATTCTGCTGGATAAACAATGGTTCTATAAAGGGAAAGCTCTGGTTCCCTGCTGAAGACTTGTTGAGAATGCAAATAATAATAATAATAATCACTGTTCTAACTTAGGAGAGCTGTTGAAGATTAATGACTTATTTCTTTGGGTTCAAGTTTTCCACACGCACTGGGTCCACTATGGTGGTATAATTAATTTTACAACACGAGGGCTTTGTCATCCAACATCCCCGTGCCATGCAGCTATGATAAGTATTCTTTAATTAAACCTCAAAATTTGCCACAGTTGTTACATGGTACAGCTGGAACACAGATACCTCTGTGGACCACAAAGATTTTAATATGCAGTTGGGGAAGCATAATAATAGAACATTTATAAGAAAGCCTTCTTAGTTGCTGTCTCAAGTTGTTAAAAACTTTTAATAAATACATACGGCTAAAGAAAAGATAACAGAGAAAGGTAACAGATCTGGTGTATGATTAAATTTTGCAAAGGGCAGCAAGGTACACCATGATCGGAGAGAATCCCAAGCATTCTTTGGGGATTTTTCTTAGCTTCCAACTATAGATAAGGGAAGATAATTGAGAATGGTGTCCTTTGCGTGAAGCTAGGAATAACCTTTCTCCTAAGGACTAGCACACAATACAGCAAATTGGTAGAATTATTTTAATGTAATGTTTATTTTTCTGTCTTTGTAAATAGACGGTGTGTTTTCCCTGTGTTTTGCTTAAAATATTAGAATGGTTGTTTCAATCATCTTTTCCTGATATGGCATTCATTTGAAAATCATAGTGAGTACTGTGTTTTCCTTGGTCTACAAATCAGACTTGAGTTCATATTAGTGATTCCATGAACAGTCATTTGAGAAGAGGCCTATGTATAGACTCGAATATGTGGACCAAGGTTTCTGCCCCCCTGCTCGTGCAACCATTCAGTACCAAAAAATACACCGAGGTCCGCATTAATTATAAACTGTTTGGCCTATTAGCTCGGTCTTCTTATTAGCTCTTATGTCTTACATCTTAACCCACCATTCTTGTCTGTGTTAGCCACGTTGCTTGGTACCTTTTTCAGTGAGGCAGTCTCATCTTCCTTCCTCTACATCTGGGTGAGGGCTGCAGACTGAATCTTTTATCTTCCCAGAATTTTCCTGTCTTTAATTATTTTTAGACACTCACACACATGCATGCATGCTCACACACACAGAGAGAAAATTTGCTCAGTTCAAATAATGTTACACATATGTGTGATTGCAAAGTTGGCCGCTTGGTTTTGTATAAGTGGTTGAGTGACTCTTTACTGGGGAAGAGTATTGCTTCATTTATTTGCATTCCTTGGTTACCTATATTCTCTACCTATCTTTGCAACCCCAACTGAGTGACTCATTCCACATTTGGATGTTTGTTAATGTTATCCTTCTACCAGTCTTGTAAAAACAGTACTGTTGCTGAGAATTAACAGACGTAGCTTCCCCAAACTTTCAGTAAATTTACTTTTCCTAAACATCTTTTCACAGCATATAGAGACCATTACAGAAAACTATAGTTTATCAATTGTTGAAAACTAGTGGTCATGTGATACCAAGGCTCTAATATGTGTGAAACATAATTCTCACTCTAAGGTTCAGGTGACATTTCTAAAGAAGAAGCAGAATAATTGTAAGAGCAATAAACCAGGAAATCTCTTGTGAGACTGTATCCCCTTAATATGTGATGGAGGAAGGTCATTGGTTAATAAAGAAACTGCCTTGGCCCATTTGATAGGCCATCCCTTAGGTGGGTGGAGAATGCTCAGAAGAAGAGAAGTGAGGCATTCGCCATGCCTCTCCTCTCTGAGGCAGACACGATGAAGCTCCGACCCAGGATGGAAGTAGGCTAGAATCTTCCTGTTAAGCATACCTTAGGGTGCTACACACATGAATAGAAATGGATAATCAAGATGTAAGAATTAGCCAGTAAGAAGCTAGAGCAAATGGGCCAGGCAGTGTTTAAATGAATACAATTTGTGTGTTGTTATTTCGGGGCATAAGCTAGCCAGGCGGCTGGGAGCCAGGCTGTGGGAAGAGGCCCGCAGCTCCATCTACAAATAAGGCTTTAGAGACAATGAAATTTAAGAAACTATTGCAGTAGTTTCTTATTAGGATGTTCCAACCAACTGCCCTGCAGTATTCTAGCACTATTGTCAAATCCATTACCTGACCAACCACTTGTAATGTCATATTCAAATCAAGATGCTAAAAAACAAAGCAGAAAATTCAGTAAATCTATGGAAGGACTAAATATTAAAATTGGTAAGTAAAAGTGCGTCAAATTTACTCATTAATTGTAACAGATCTTAATGTATAATCATGAAAGAGGGGAGAAGAAATGACTAAACTAAAAGAAACCCTGATTCATCTTCTCAATTTTTTTAAGAATATTAAATCTTAAGCAAAATCTAGTATAATAGCACAAATAAAAGTTATAAATCAAAGGAGACTTCCAATAGCTACTCTAGCAGATTATCCAGGGAAAAGATTAAGCAAATAAGGCCTTCTAAACACAGAGGCATAAACACATATGGATTCCTAAAGACTGCCGCAGTATACACATAGCCTAAATGGGAATGCTCCAGATTGTGTAGAGGAGAAGTAGACATCGACCCCTATCTTTAAGTAAGTACTGGCAAATGAAAAATTAGTTCCATCCAATGGAGTCTCACTGGGAACATAAACCACTCTTAGGGCCAGGCATTATTGTAACATGAGTGCTCCTGCTTGGTACCCCCAGCTGTTTAGCCTCAAAGAAAATCACACATAGGTCTCCATAAATTATAAGCTGATTGGCTCCATTAGTTCTAGCCTCTCACTGGCTAACTCTCACATCTTGATTAACCCATTTTTCTGATCTAAGTTAGCCATATGGCTCAGTACCTTTTTCAGTGGTTGCAGATTACATCTTGCTGCTTTGGTGGTCTGGGCAGGAGTGGGAGGAATCAACTTCCTCCTTTCCAGAATTCTCCTGTTCTCATTACATCATTTCTACTTCCTGTCTGCCTGGCCAATCAGCATTTATTTAAAACATGATTGACAGATTACAGACAATTCTCCCATACCACATTATGCCCAGTAAAAGATGACCAACAAAATATGAGCTCAATGTCATCTCTGGAAGTTCTTGGCTCATATGGTTTTGACAGAAGATTTTATGTTTTAACTTCCATATTGTTTGTGTATATTATGACTTCCATTTTGTATTTTTAAAGGATTTCTGTGTAGATGGACATGACTGTCTCTGTGTCTAATGTGTATCTTATGTGTTTTCTTTGGTTCTTTTTCTTCTTCATTTTACCCTAGATTGGTTCCTTTATTTTATTGTATTATTATTCTTCAAATGTCTTTTTGTTTTCTAAGAGACAAAAATAGTGTGTCTCCCAATGGGAGGGACAATACATTGTATAAAAAATGTCTTTTTCAATAAAAGAAAGGAAATTACAAATAGAACAAGGAGAAAGTGCATGAAAACTATATTTTTGAGGTCTAAGAGTTAGTGACATTATTAACAATTATGAGGTCCAAATGCAAGACAAGACAAAAGTAGTGAAAATTAAGTGAAAATTTGGCTTATTCTTTAGAGATAAATGTAGATTCCAGATAGTGCTATTTAAATGCTGAAATCAATATTTTTATTTTGATAATGAGATATAAAGAGACATAATACAACTGCAGGTGAAGATGCAAAGGAGACCCACTAGGAAAATTAAATGAACAGAAATATATGTCCTGAAAGGTCCTTAGGTCAGCTATATCTAGTACATATCCTAAATGGAATGCTGTTTTACAATTTCTAGAATTCCAAATAAGAAGGCAAGGATTGAATGGGTATCTTTTTTTTTAGATATAGCCATGAAATTTATTATTACAATTATTCCTATTCTCAGCCCTCAGACATTATTCAGCAGGGTCGCAATACACATCTAACACAGAGGTGTTGTGTATTGTGAATATTAACCATTGTTGAATTTACAAAGAAAATGGAGAAAAGCCAGTTTTCCAAATATCATTATTTTTCTCACATTTTATAATAATTATGATGATGATAAACAAGGAATTTTAATGAACAAACTCATGCTACATTATTCCATATGGTCTTGAGCACAGTCATTCTGATGACCCAGCCTCACCTGAACAAAGGTTATCTACCAAATACTACCATGCCTTCTCTGGAAATAAACACTGAATAAACACTGAGAATCACTGAAAAGCATAAAGGAGGAAGAAACTGTAAATTGCAAAGTGTGTGCAACCCAACTTTAATTATATTTTCAGGGTCTCAATAGATCCATTATTTATTTAACCAGAGGGGGAAAACATACTAGTTATTAATAGGTCAAATTCAGGCTTAGAGATGTACCAATTAGAATTAAGTAGCATAGTATACATTTAAGTGAAATTCTAGACCTAAGTAGGCAAATGCCAGACACACAAATTATATATTAAATTAATAAATAAAATGATGGTTTAGAAAAGATATAGAACTAATTACCATTAAAAATATGTTCTTTGAAAAAAAATAAAAAAGAAAAGATATGTTCTTTGGACATAAAGTCTTAGCAATTAAAGGAAATAATATTACCTCCTACTATGCTCAGAAGATTTCAAAAGGATCAAAGATACTCGAAAAAGTGAATTCCATGTCTGTTCAGATTGTGAAGTGCATTTCCTTTCTAAACACTTTGGGAACAGCGTATCTAATCATCTTACTTTTTATATGTTCTATTATTTTATTCCAATACCTAGACTGTTAACAGCACATTTATGGAGCCTAAAAGGAAGGTATTGACAAGTCCATTCAGTAAGTATAAGAAATATTACCTCAATAAGGTAGAGTACCTTGATTTTATACAGGAGAGCTTTTAAAGTAAATCAAACTGTTATTTAAATGAAGTCAATAAAACCTATTGAATTTATTATAGAAATGTTTATTCCTCTCATAAAGACAACCTCCAAAGAGTTGACATTATTTGAAACAAAATGCTTGAGTGCTATTCATGACTGATGATTTTAATCAAAAATTCATTTGCCCATGAAGCTCATCATTTTCCTCACTTCCAGATCAATAGGACAATGTGTCACTTCCAAAGAGTACTTATTGGTAGTTAGGGCTAATTTCATGTTGCAGTAAAATGCTCATTGAATTTCCTGCATTTCCCCTGCACCTATTTATTTTCTTCTGTAGTTTATGTACAGAAACATATGCTCAGCTAGCTTCTGCAACCTCAGTGCCCCAGGCAGAAGGAAAAGATAGTCTGAACATTTTTTTCTCTTTCTGCTCAATTCTCTCATGAATTGAATTCAACTGCCTGAAAATAGATTACAGTATATTGAATTAACCTTGATATTTTATTTCTACATGGCCTAGGAAATAAATATTAAGGCTGAAGTCAACTTATCTTCTTCCTCTGGACTCTTCCTTGTCTCCAAGGTGAGTATTCTTATAGTATTGGTTCAGAAGAACAAACCTTGAATATTGTCATTTACTTTAACATTTACTCATTTTTTTAATGAGGCAAATGATGGACACCATGTGGAATTGTTTGATTTGGTTGTCCAGCGACATTTCAGATAAACATCGTCAGTAGAAGACTTCATTCTGAATGCATTCCTAAGAGCTGTACCTATTCTAATGTACATCTTAATTTCATAGCAATGTCTTAAGAAATATTATAGTGGTTCTTAGAAGAGTTTACTAACAGGAGAAATGGGAGAATCTAACAGATGAGGGAATGTAATGTGAAATATTACACTAAAAATGGTTTAATTGTCAAGGAAATTCTCTTATCATTGCAAAACTTAAAAACAATAGATGCCTTATGGGATGAAATGAGATTATCAATGGTTTTATGAATTAACATACTTTTTTCTTAGCTCTCTAGGAGACAAAATTATAAATAATGTCTATTTCTTTATCTATTATATTCTTTTCATCTTATCTATCATCTATCTATATCTATCTATCTTTCAATCATCTACCTATCATATATCTATCTGTCTACCTATCTATCTATCTATCTATCTATCTATCTATCTATCTATCTATCTATCTATATCTAGCTCTAGCTCCCTGGCTGATGCATAACTTTACTGTCTTCTCTCATACTTTTGTAATATTTGATGATTTAGTACTGAGAAAAATGAACCTTGTTATCTGCAGTTTATATTATACTCAGAGTTTCTTCCAGTTACAAAGTGATCAATTAATTGAAAATAACAAGGAGATGAACCATGGAGTTTAAGGAGCCTAATATTTTGAAACTTAGTTATCAAGACCCTTGCAAGACTAAAAAAATACAGTATAAATACTTCACAGGTTCTTATTACTTTTATTAACTTACTAATTATACCATGGTATGACAATTAACAATAACTTTTTCTTTCGTACCAAAAAATTCTGATTCATCACAATTTTCATTCTAGTATGTAGAATTTTTTCACTGTTGAGTCTTGTTCACATAAAGGGTTGTTGAAGGTAGGAAAATGAATGATTTTGTATAAGCAATACAACTTATCAAACTCTTTATTCTGTACATAAAATGAAAGAAACTATGTGTGTGTTTGTGTGTGTGTGTGTGAGTGTAGACAGATTGATGACAGATAGATAGATATAAATAGAAACAATACAATGAAGAGAAAATAAAATTTACTTAAAGCTAAGTGAAGAAAGCTCTCACCAATTACCCATTCCACAGTCCTTTTACAGCCATATGGTGATGGTCAGTTCTTTATTGAGACTCAAGATTGAGAAGCCTCAAGGGAGTGTGAACTGCCAAGAAGAGAGAAGGATGAGTCATAATAATACAAAGGTTGGACTATAAAAGCTGATTCAGCAGGTATAGGAGCTATAATTTCGCCTCCTCCAGCTAGCAGCAAAGAAACTATAATGCAGACACCATGAATTCCAGATGTGTGTTCATCTTCCCTGGTGCTGAAGTCCACTCCTCCAAAGGAATTGTGGCGCAAACCTCTGTGTTCTGCCAAGTTTGCAAAAATATGTCAGACAAAAATGTAATATCGGTGTGTCATGTAACAAAACTTCCCAAAGCTATAAAATTACTGCTTTTATTTTAATTAGGAAGAATTTTGCGTGTTAGACAATTGTCATGTCCCTATTCATTGGTTTCCATTGTTCCTGTTCATTAAATGCTTTATAACTATTTTCAGGATTGTCTTATGGATGTTGGAAAATGGAAGATATAAGCTTCAGTTGGCATAGTAATTTTTTTTTCATTTTTTCAACATTTAAAATATCTTTCAAAATAAAATGTTTATAAATTATTACTTTTCTTTTTAGGTGCCTCTGCTGTAACAGATATTATATTTTCCTATAATCTTTATTTTTTGTGTTAAGTTATCAGTTATCTCTAGGTGTTCAATTAGCTATCTGAGTTTCACATTATGAGTAAATGATATATTCAGATGATTTTATCTAACCACTAATACTTTAATAATATACTAGAGTCAGGCAAGTATTAAAATAGTAAGAACAAATGAGTTACAAATATGAATAACATTTATAAATATATCTCTAGTTGTACATTTACACTTTAAGTTAAGGAAACAGATGGGGGTTCTTCAACATTAAATTCTTTTTTTTCTAAATCCTCTTATTTTAAAAATTTGACCTTACATACTTAAAAACTTAATCCATGTCAGGGGGAGATTTATTATCCTACTCTTAATGCTATCTGTATTCTCATGTTAGGGGTATGATTGATTTGGTTCCTTAGTCTTTTCATATCAAGAAACTATTTCCCTATAATAACCATTTTAAGTTTTCTATAACTGTAATAATAGTATAGCTAAAGTGATAGTTCTTGAATTTGATTTTTTTATATCTACAAAGAATTCCTACTAAAGAACAAACAGTTAAACAAATGTTTTTCAACACACAACCTGGAATTTTGTAGTTGCTGGAATTATAACATTTTAAGTGAAATATGATGTTTACAGTTTAAAGAAAATACATCAAATTGATATTTCCACCAGGAAAATTTGAAAGTCTCAAATAGATTTGTAAAGTCTGATATCTTGGCCTACTGTAGATGAGAACTACTAATAAGAAGCTCACCAAAGCATTTGTCTTTTCTTTTCATAAATGATGATTCTACACTCTTCTGTATCCCTTATCTTTAAAAGCAACTACATTTTGTATGAGTATGTGACTTGGAATAGGCATAAAATGTGAGAGTAAATGTTATTCGTTACAGTTAGCAAGACCCAATATTATTTCCTTTCCACGGTTTCCTTTTTCTTGTCTTTCCACTGAAAGTCAGCAGGCCTAAGGATACTAGGGTCCCAATGAGAAATTAACTAACCAGAGATCCTGAACTACTGAGCTATAGACAGCAATATGCTAACCAGAAATGTTCTCTGGTTGTTTATGTAAGTGAAAAACCACACTTCTGCAAAAACAGCTGTAGAATTCCTGAGCTTATATTTTACTAAATTTAAATTACTTCAACTTTCACTGAAAGAGGAGAGATGGAATTTTAAATTTTAATCCTGGAGCCAGAGAGATGACACAGTGGTAGAGAGTGTTTAACGCCCTTAAGATGATGTGAGTACAGTAATTAGCACCCACGTTTAGCTCACCCCTGCCTGTAACACTCTTTTGGCCTCTGCAAGCTTCAATGTACATATAGTATATAAAAAATTTCACACGCAAACTCACAGAGACATTAAATAATTGTTGACATTAATTTTTGTCCTGTATGGTGTGAAATTTATGAATGTATGGAGACGAGTAAATGCTCATGTAGCATCTACAAAATATGTGCTATAAAAATACAGATAGATACAAAGATGTTTCATAGATAGATAGGTAGATAGATAGATAGATAGATAGATAGATAGATAGATAGATAGATAGATAGATAGATGGATGATGGAGATGATAGACTAAAGTGATCTATCATGTGACATGTCATAACTTTGATTAACAGTATTACACAAAGTATGTTGGAAAATAGTATATATATATGTAATGTATATATATATATATATTGCTCTAAGAAAAGTAGTGAGAGTTAAAATGTATATTTGTATCATTGTAATATTTAGACATAATTTTCAAGAAATCCGTTGAACTAGTAAGGACTGGAGAAACTATACAAAAAAAGGGAAAGGAATACTTATTCTTTTCAGAATATACATAAATGAAAAGCTAAAGGATTGTATGTCACACTATAATTTAAACTTTTAAACTGGAAATAATGACAAGATTAAACTTTGGATAAACTTAATTATAGCAACATGTGTTTATAACATAGTAAAAGAAAAATTAAGCAAATATTTGATATTTATTAAGAAACTGTTTCCTAAGAGATGATGGAGATTTTAGATGGACAATATTTGAAATATCAATTAATGACTGAAAGCTAACAACATATTTTAATTGAAATAATAGTTAAGTGGCCTTAAAATGTATTTTTAAATCTATAACTATAAAAACAACAAACATTAATTAGCAAAATTGTCTTGCATCCCACACAATTATTAACCTGACACCTCAAATATTCATGTTGATATTTGCATGCATTTGGGTATTTGGTGTTTGCTTGTCTAATTCTGTATTTGCACTTAGTTAGCTGATAAAAGATATTTGTTCATATGTAGACTGCTTGAAGTATATACTGCCCATAATATATCTTAATACTTACCAAAAACCTAGGTTGCAGTCTTATGTGTATTATAAGAGACTGATTCATCTTTACTCTACACAAAAACTATTCCCACTAGGATAGGAAAGCACTATATGTTTTCTTTCCTTCTTTCTTTCTTTCTTTCTTTCTTTCTTTCTTTCTTTCTTTCTTTCTTTCTTTCTTTCTNTCTCTCTCTCTCTCTCTCTCTCTCTCTCTCTCTCTCTCTCTCTCTCTCTCCTTCTTTCCTTCTGGCTTTCATCCTCCCTCCCTCCCTCCTTGTCCCTCCCTCGCTCCCTCCCTCCCTCCCTCCTTCCCTTTCTCTCTTTGTTCTTTTCTACTTTGGCTTTTTTTCAAGACAGAGATAAGATTACTCTGTATAACCCTGGCTGTCCTTGAACAGACTCTGTAGACCAGGGTGGTCTAAAACTCAGAGATCTGTCTGCCTCTGGATTTAATGGCATGTACCACCACCGCCTGGCAGCACTATATTTTCTAATGAACTAAATTATTCTTGCTGAGAAGAAAGTACATACCCTTACAAACCTTTTCTCCTATTTCTGCTACTACTACCAAAGCTGTGGTGGAGAATTACATGGACAATACATGCTATTAATTGCTTAAAAAGCTGAAGTAAAAATGATGGGAGATAAAATATAACAAAAAATATCAATTTAAATGCAGTTTAAAACAGGAAGTAGAAGCCACAAGACAAGAGAAAATTGGGATAAGGCAACATGATATACTGCTACTAATGACTCCATCAGATTTCAGAATTTAAAATTTTAAGTATCATTAATATCACTTTCTTTCATAAAATGTTATAAAGAATAAAAATTATATTTAGCTTCCAAATAAAGAAAATTCATTTCATTTAAATTGTACATTTGTAATCACAATATAATTTTGAGTATTTTGCTGCCATTATGATGTTGCTTGATATGCATTCAAAAATTAGTATCTCTTTGCATTATTCCCTGTCAGAATCTAAGCACTCCACTTCCAACAAAATCATTTCTCTTATTCCTTCTTACTAGTTTCTACATGTCTATTGTAGGTTAATATTATTCCAAGAAATTCATAGACATTTATTTTAAAATTTAATATCATTTTTTGTCAACATTTCTTTCTTTTAATAAGTAGATATATTGGGAAAACTATGAACAGTCAAGAATTGAAACATTTTCTCACCAATTGATAATTTCAAAAACTTCAGATATTGATTAAATAATAAACATTACAGTAAGTTAAGTGACATTCAACAACACAGAACTAGTAATTGCACTAACCAGAAAACAACCTAGCCTGAAATTCCTGCTTTATAATTTTTTAAAATGATTTTAAACTCAACTATTTTGCTTAGAAAGAAGTGGTTACAGATTTACAAATTGTCCATTGTCAGGACTCAAGAGCAATTTTGTCATAGATCTCAGCAACAGACATTTTATTTAATAATCAAGGTACAAATGATATCTCTAAAACTTGACCATGTATCCTGACATGAACAGTAAATGTCCTTATGCAGTGTCTTCTACGAAAAACAGTTTTACTGCTTACTAAGCTTTCGTTATACTACTTGTAGACAACATTGCAGTGCCAAGCTCCATAAATGAAAAGGACAGATTAAAAAAGTCCGAGTAGGAACACTATCAATAAAGGGCACACAAGAGATGCCAAGTTATAGCTTGCCACTTAGATAATGCTCATTAAAACTGAAGGCTGTTCATCCAGTGTATTCCAGGAAATAGAGTCAGGAGTTCACTTAAACACTGCTTCTGAAAAACACAAGTCGATAAATTCTGCTTTCCGTTGGCAAGTTTTCTAGCATGGCATGGCCCTGGTGTTTGTAACTGTCCTTAGGAAAGTTTTCTTCCTCTTTTGAAAACTATGTGTGGTTTCCTTTTACCACCTATACGGTAGTAAAACTACTCTCTTTGAAGAAAATGCAAATTGTTTTAAAATCAGAAAAGTTTTTTAAATGTTGGTTTGTAACCCATAGGCAAAGGCTATTTTCAGCCTTAGTCAGAGAAGCTCCTCACTGAAGTGAACCTAGGTAAACACAAAGATCTATGGCAATACAAGGTGCTGAGGAAAAAAAGGAAAATTCTGTGATCAGCCCTAGACAAGATAATTGTGTCAACCCCTGAAGGCAAAGAAACCTTGCAGAGGAAGGCAAAGAGAGAATAGTATAGCCAGGAGATAGTAAAACTGTGAAATGGCATCTTCTAAGCCAATTGGCTAGTAATCATGAACTTACAGGAGCTATGCTGCTCCCATATTTTGGTCCATAGTCAGCTATGGATATTGGGAAATGGTTTATTTGTTCTTTATTACTGTTGACTTACTGGGGACTAGCAAATTCTAAAACTGAGGGTAACTAAGAGTTTGTATTTTTCAAAAATCAGAATCACACTGTTGGCTCTAGTTAAACTCTGAGCTGGGAAAAGCCATGAAATTTTTCATGAATATTTGAAATAAATTTGTACAGATACAGAGGACCAAAGTGGTAGGAAGGATATGAGATAGTTTGGGAAAGAGTTACCAAGATGAATTACTTATATAAATGAAACTTTTAAGGACCAAAATTAAACAACAACAGAATCTTTGTGTCTTGTAAGTTTAAGAGCATATAACTCGTAGTCAACAAATTGTTTTGTCTTAAGGTGTTTAGGACACCCTGGGTATTAGACAGGTAAAAACTCTGTAAAAGTTGCTCTCTAAAAACATTTATCATATTTTTAATAAGTGAAATAAAAGGAAAAATATTTTGGTTCTAGTACTGGCTTTCAATTTATTACAGTTTTAGTCTTTAATGAAGTTAATTATTCATTATGGTGTTCAAATTACTTGCTTCAGTGTATTCATTGGATAATTTAACAATTATATGACTTTGCTAATCAGGGTGACACTCCCCTAAATACCTTTAATAATCTCCTGTTGTTTCTAGAATAAGAGCAA
Organism: Alexandromys fortis; assembly: GCF_014885135.2. Lineage (NCBI taxonomy): Eukaryota > Metazoa > Chordata > Mammalia > Rodentia > Cricetidae > Alexandromys > Alexandromys fortis. Next base: position 18,711,081 of record NW_026067949.1, read on the forward strand.
AAATTTTGAAAATGACTATGCCATGGTTTTTATATTTATTTTCTCTTCTGTGGATCTGCTAAAAATCCTATACTCAGCTTCATACAATGAACTTTTAACAAGACAGTCACTGACACCTTGGGTCTTACACATCAGGAGCAAGACCACTGAAAATTGCTTTGATCAGCCAATTTCAATCAAGTCCTTGTATCTTTTCTTCATCCATATGTGCACATACCCGTGAACTGCAAAAAGAAACAAAAAAAAAAATAAGTTTCTTCAAGCAAGCATCCTTCACTATGATAGCGGATTGATCTACTAATCCAGGTGGCATCCTTTTTCTCCATGATCTTCTAGGTAATAATACAGGAGATTTTCTTCAACAAGAAACATGTGAGGTGGGTTTTGACCCAACCTCTCTAATTTTTGATATTCCTTATTAGCAATTTTGCATTGTTATCAACCCCTCCCAAAGTACTGTTATTTGACTATCAATTTCCAGTAAAATTACTTTGTTCAGTTAGGTTCAATATCTTTGCTATGATGTAAAATCTACAGTGCAGGAAAATATAACTTTTAAATTTTGTGTTATTTATTTTTAGAAATTTCATCTCAATTTTATGCGATAATGGTTTTTCATAGGTAACTGAGACTTTATATTATTAATTTGTAGACAAAGAGAACAAAGATTAATTAACCAGACATCTGAGTCTTATGATAGCCATGATGCAAAGAGAAACATAATGTACTCCTAGTAAACTGTAAAAGGAAATAAGTCTTTAGAGATGTAAGTGTAATTTTATACAATTAATTTGTTATATTTTGGAATTTTTTTAATATTTTACAATTATTAATTCACTGATTAGGATGCAATGCTTTTATAATTACTATAAAGAAGTATGGATTTCTGATTGGATTTCTACCTCATTATCCATAATACTTTAGGAAAATAATTGAAGATAGTATATTTATGAAGTTCTCTCAATAAACAAATAGTATCTTCCTTTATCTTACATATATTTATATGAACTAAATATTAGCATGCTTCATGTAGCAAAAATACTCATTGTTTTATATCAATTACTAATTTGCTATATTTTTTCTTTATTGGAAAATGAAGAAGCATATTTAGGACTTTTGAAAAGTTGCCATTAACTAGTATTTACCCACAAAATTATAACTTTTGAATACACAAACTCTATCACAAATTGAAAATATTTGAAAAAAATCTTTCTTTTTTTGAACATGCACAAAAATTCTGGAAATGGTAGAGTACAACAATTATTTGCGTAGCATTCATTATTTATCTTGCAATCATTTAGTATATATGACATAATTTACATAATTTAGAAGACAACTATGTGTGTCATCCTATATAATATTTGAGCATCTGAAGTTATTGGTCTCCCAGGTGATGATCTGTGACTGCAATGAAACAATTTTCACTCAACAAAAACAGCATACTTAGACCAAGTGCTACTTCCTCACTGAAAAAGGGAACCTAGAATTGAAGCATGTTAAATATTTATCTAGTAGTTTTAACTAATATTAACTAAAATAAATTTAAACTGTTTTAAAATTCTTTTCAATCATTAAATTACATAAACATTAGAGATGATTAGTAATATTAATCAATTATTTTTAATATATTGATTAATATCCAAGTTACCAAATACCATTTAGATCATATTAATGGATTTTCAGTTTTAGTGTCTTTCTAAAAATAAACAGATTTTATTTCCTATGTGAAATTTATTTACTTGAAAAAGATTAACTTATTTGAATTATTAATAATTTGAAATAGAAAGTTACATTAAAATTTTTTAAAGATTGTAATCATGTAATGCATATCACTTTGAAATAGCATGACTACTGCTATTGAATTAACATTTTAAAATAATTAAATTACATATTCTTTACATTTTCAAAAATGTATTGTTTCATGAATAAATACCTGTAAATGGAAATTAGTTTCGACTTAAATTTATTCAAGTAGAAAATACAGAATAATAATGTGATGGTCTACTTGTTAAAACAAAGTAATCTAAATATTGGTTCAGTGATTATAAATTTTCTCTCCAGGGAAAGTTTTCTGACAGTAGTGTTTATAGGATTCATATATCTTTTGATCCATGAAATGTAGAAAACACATTTGATTTGTTACTTGAGTTTTTCTAAAGAAAGAAAGATGTCATTTATTCACTGGGGTAAATTAAGGGCATAGTGAATAATTTTACAGGACAGTATTCATTAGAAGAATATTATAGTTTTATATAGATTACAAAACAAAATAATATGTGTTTTGTCAGAATTCAAATTTTACAGAGGATTTTCAAAGACAAAGAAAAGTTTTATCAGTGTTATAATTTGTTCTCCATACTCTAATCATCTAGTGTTTACAAATCTATATGGTTATAACTGGTTCACGGGCATTGGAAACAATTCTGCTCCATTCTACTGTCTTCTTACATTTTTATGAACTGTATACGACTGTAGTCTCACAGAAGAAGGCTAATAATGTTATAAATGACCACAGGATCATACCCGACAGTTTATAAACCATTTCCACAGCTATTTGGAGTGGACTCTGACTTTTCTGGCTAGATTTCATCATGAATTGACTCTGAATGCAAGTTGCCAGGGCAGAGTGCAAGTAGTTCACACAATTTTCCTCGAACTACATTGAACGCAACTGGGAAATAATGAATTGAGTATATAAAATAATTTGAGCCATCTAAGTCTCAATATCTGTTTGTCAAAGGCTATGGAACTATATGTACTATAGTCTAAATTATTTTTACTCTTGTGAATTGTAACTGTCAAACAAAAATAGATATTTTTTGAAATATAAGCTTCAAGTATATCCTCTATGCAAATTTTAAAATTTCTTTGGAATATGTATCTTTATGCATCCTGGTCATATATTTACAGAGGCATTAACCTCTTATTTGTGATGAAGATAAACTAATTTTCTAGTTTCCACAATCAGTTTCCTATGATCAAGCCCACTATTTTCTATTCTGTTATTTATGCATAATATTAAACTCCAGACTTTTGCTCATTAGACAGGTTTCCCAACAAATGACTGATTATCAACTAATGCATGAAGTTAGTACCATGATAGATACATATCTTAACATTAAAACTGTTTATGATCTTTGGCATATCAATCATTTATTTAAGCTTCAAGTTCATATAGATTAAAACTATTATAATGTTTAAATAGTACAAAAAACTCTAAAACTAGAACTATGTGTAGGTAAAGATTATGGTTAAACGAATGTGGGTATTTGTACTAGTCAATTTTGGGTTTAGAAATATAAGAAAATAAATATGAAATTTATTTTAACCACATTATGGACCAGTAACAAATATTCAAAATTTCAAGTGATTATGACCACAACACATAATTCATTTATGTCACTTAGTTAGGTTAGATCCCTGTAGCATTCTACATTGTGTTTCCTAACTAAGATCTCAGTAAATGGTCAGCTCACACGTGAAACAAATTAGTTACAATTTATGAGGTAAAGTAAGCCAAAACTGAAAAAGAATTGTATTTCTTAATTCTACTCCTACTGTATAGTATATCATACAAGATCAGCTAAAATGCCAATCATCACATTGAGCCAATGAAATGGAAATGAAAGATGTATTTATATATAAGTTATATATATATAAAACATCATATATATATAAAACATCATATATATATAACATCATATGTGTGTGTGTGTGAAATTTGAAAAGTGATCAAATTTAAAAGAACAAAAGTACTTTCTGCATGGGGTATTCTACATACTAAGTTACTCAGCCTATATGCTTTGGTTAGAAAGTGGATGTAGAAATGGATAGATAGTTAATGTCTTTGTGTGATTCTAATATAGTGTAGCAAGAAATATAATTCAGAGTTGTGCCTGTTACTTCACCCTGAAATTTCTTCCCAAATTGAAATTCTACAGTAAATTTAAAAGGGATCATTATATATCAAAAAATATATCTGCGTTTATTTGTACATGCCAATCCTGTTTTAAATATACCTAGGGTTGAGTTTTCTGCATGATTGAGCTCATATTTCCTTTCTATGAGCAGGAAATGTGTATGTAAGTGAATTTTCAAATAACAGCTTCCAATACTACTGCTCACATTATTGAATCCCTAAATATTTTGAAAATAGTTGATTATTCAGCTTGGCTTTCTTTGTCATATCAAAGAGAAGCATTTTCTATTGAAGAGGGATATGGAAACATCCAAGAAGATGCCATTAAAATCTTCTCTGTAGGACTGTGTGAGTGTTGGAAACTGAATTTACAAAATATTTCAAGATTGAAATCTTACAGATGAAATGTTATTTAAATATTTATATATAATGCAACACAATTATATAATATATAATTTCTACATGTACATATTGAGCAGGAAGAAAAAGAGAGATACAAAGGGAGTGACACAGAGACAGATAGAAAGAGAAAGAGAGAGAAAAAGAGAGAGAGATTGAAATTACCCACACTGGAAAGAATATATTTCCCCACTAGTCGCAAACTACTTAACAAAATGTCCAGTATCAAGCAAAGAATGTCTACTTTAAAGTTACATGCCAAGGAGATACAAATGTATTTGATGACACAAAACAATATGGCCAGTTGTTATAGTGCTTGTTTGCTGTGGTGGTTTTAATAAAAATGGACCACATAGTTCCATAGGTAGAGGCACTACTATGAAGTGTGACTTTGTTGGAGTAGATGTGGCATTTTTGAAGAAAGTATGCCACTGTTGGCAGGTTTTGACATCTCCTTCTTTTAGATCCAGATGTAAAACTCACAGTTCCTCTCCAGCACATTGTGTGCCTTCATGACACCATGATGCCTGCCATGACAATAATGGATTAAACTTCTGTAACTATAAGTCAACCCCAATGAAATGTTTTCCTTTATTAAGGTTGCCATGGTCATGGCATCTCTTCACAGCAATATAAATCCTAAGACAATTATCTTTCAGAAGTTGAAAGTAAGTGCTGGCTACTCTTAGGTCAACTTGACATATATATATAGTTACCTGAAAGGAGGGACCTTGAACTGAGTAAAATACCTCCAGCTATAAAGTAGTTTCACAATGAATGATTGATTAGGGGGGGATCATCCCATTGTGGGTGGAGCCATCCCTGGGATAGTGGTCCTTTGTTCTATAGAAAACCAGGCTGAGGAAGCCAGAGGAAGCAAGCCTGTAAGCAGCATCCTCTTCATGCCATCTGCATCAGCTCTTGCCTTCAGGATCATGAAATATTTGAGTTCCTATTCTGACTTCTTCCAACGTTGAAAAATGTTGTGGAAGTATAAGCTAAATAAACCCTTTCCTCCCCAACTTTGTTATGGTCATGTGTTTTATCATAACAGTAGATAAACTTACTATGACAGTGAGACTGTAGGCCTGAAGATACAACACACTTGGGCACTGGACTTTGAGAAATCAAGACTTTGCTGTTTTAGGAATGTCCTTCAAGATTTTTAATTATCTGTTCAAGATCCTGCAGGAAGAAAATTTATTAATAGTACTTTACTTTTGTTCATCTTGCAAACTACAATAATAACTAGACTAACAAAACATACCCAATGATGCAATTGGAGCAAGTAAATTCTCCTTTATTAATTATTAGGTCATAAATATGTTTTGGGTAGGTTTATTTTAACAAACATGATTTTTTTTTATTCAGTAGCGTTGAAGTTCAATGATATAGAGAACCAAAACTGGTCAGACTGAAAAGTACCCATCACCAACAAGACAACTATTGTACAACCCTTTACATTTCCTGTTCAGCATATATCTTAAAAGAAGAGACTGAAAGATGATAAGATACAGAGGAATTGAAAGATGGGTACAAATTACAGTCTTCTGGACATTGTAGGAATCATGTACCATTAATTTTCATTAACTATTGTTCCCTGCAAAAGACAACACCAATCAATATTACAGTATAGATCAGGGAAAAGCTAACAAGGTTTCACTTTCAGTTAAAGGACTATGGAGCTACAGGCAGTCAATAGATCCTGAGTGTGCAATTACCCCTCTGATAGGTTGCTCACATTCACATGGTTAGTCCTCTTTCTTGCTTGTATTAACAATACCAATTGGACTCAGTAGTTTATACACATATATACATACATATAACTATAAAGGAGAAAGACATAACTTTGAGAGAGAAATATAGTTATATAGAGCAGGAGTTGAAAGAGGCGGTGTATATATGTCCAAAATGCATTTGTATGTTATAAAATTCTGTAAAAATTGAAGAACTATTTTGAGTAAGGCGAACACTCAATTTAATCTCTAACTTTTGGATATCAAAAAGAGCAATTCCTTTTTACAAACTGTGGTAGATTTGTTCTCTCAAAAATTACCCTCAAAAGACAAATTAAAAAAAAATCAAAACAAATAAACTAAGAGTTAAACTATAACAAAATAAAAAAATTAATAATATAAAATACAAAGCAAATAAAAACAAAACAATAAAAAATGTTCAAGAAAACCAAAAACATTTAACACTTAATGTTGGTCAACTATTATTGGGAATGGTGCTTACTCTGGAATACGTTGATACACTCAATGACACTCCATTGGGGAAAAAAAATATTTTCCTTTTGCAAAGAAGGTATCAGTTATTCTTGGGTAGGAATAAAACCAGGTGCTCACTTCCACACTCTCAGTGCTGGTACCTCAACTAGATTAAACCTATGCATATCTTGTGTGTGCCATCACATTCTCTGTGAGCTCATGTGTGCATCCATCCTTAATGTCTGGAAGGCAATGATTCCTTGGAATCTTCCATAGCCCTTGGCTCTCATAATCTTTCCTCTCTTTTTAATAGATGCTTAGTATGCATCTAATCATAGTAGATTTTCTTGTAGAGCCCATGACTTATCCAGACTCAGTCTATTGGCCTCTCTAGCCATGTCAGATATGGCATCCAACTCATGGAGTGGGCCTATAGTCCACAGAAAAGTAGTTGGTTACTCCCATGTTTGAGCCACCATTGTACCATCTGTCTTGTAACATACTGTTTTTGAACATTTCATGGTTTGTAGCTAGGTGATGTTCATAATGATTTTTCTCCATAGCACCTTCTAGTACCATGATTGCTGATCATAGCAGTGAGGTGGGTTTTTTCTTTTCTTTTTTTTTAATGTCTGACACTAGTTTGATAATATAAATGTTTGATAATATAAGTCTGGAATTATATCACTGTGATAAAACATTGACTAAAGAAAGTTGAGATTAAAAGGTTTCTTTCAGCTAACAGATTGCAATCACAAGCCATCATGAAAAGAGTTCAGGGAAAGAACTCAAAACAGGAACCTAGATGAAGGAGATTTTGCAGAAGCCATTCAAAGTTGCTGTTACTGATGGCTCTCTGTGAACTGTTCAGCTGTTTTCTTAAAGCATCCAGAACTAATAACAGAGAAGGGAAAACAACTCCAGTGAAATGACCCTTCACATACTAGTTATCAATCAGGAAAATGCACCAAAGACTTGCAAAACAGGCCAGTCTGGTGGGCCAGGGAGGAAGTTTTTCACAAATGAGGTTCCTACACACACGCACACACACACATACACACACACAAACACACACACACACACACATATATATACATATATCAAAGCATATTTTAATTACAATGCATATATGCTTATACTATATGTAATAAATTTTACACAGTTAAGAAAGTGATGGATACTAATTTTAACTCATAAAGAACTGAAAGATTAAAGAATAATTCTATTTTTGTTCTTAAATGCTTATCATATTTTCACAAGGAATTGAGTAGAATTTAATACAGTATTGATACATATTTTTATTTTACCTTGCATGAATTATTATTTCTTTTTCTTTTTTTGAAAAGATATCAAAATATCAACCTCACAATGTGACTTCTTAGGAATTATTTCTGTCAGTTTTTGACCATTGACTTTGGAAGTCATTTAATAATTTGTACATAAAAATCATTTGGGTGTCTTTAGGTTTAGCTTAATAACCTAAGGAAACATATCACTTATCATTATTACAATAAAATAGCATAATAGACAAAACTGTCAGTTTTCTTTTACTACACACACTCACACACACACATAGTAAAAAACAGTTTCTTCTAAAATTTTCTCAGAGTATAACACTTTTAAGAATTAGATTTACTTATGGAGACAATATAACATGAACATTGTAACCTGCCTTTTCAGTGTTCTGGGTCACACACAGAATTGTTTTCTGTTAGACATATGAAATTTGAGAGTTGTTGATCAGAACACTAAGTATAAAGACAGAGAAATATTGATTTACAGGTTTGTTTGTTTCAAAAGAAACTATCAACCCTGGGTTGGAAAAAAAAATAAATCAGGAAGGCCCCAAGTCCTTCTGATATACAGGCATTTCACTTTGTTTCCGGAAGGCAGCTCTGGTGTCTCTGGTACCTCATTCTACTTCTTTCCATCCTCTGGATTTGCAATTTACTCCTGAGACTTTCCATGGCTCTTTCTGCTTACACTTTATGTTCTGATAAGCAGCAGTTTTGACATCAGATTTTTTAAAGTTTTGACTCACATAGGTGCTTCTCTTCCTATATTCAGGATGAAGCTGAATTGGGGATGCCTAAGTTTTATTGAACAATTCAATATGCACATCTTCAGGAACTCTGAAAACCACTCACTGCATAACTAGCACAGAGTTCCATGTTCTTGTCTTAGCAGAGAACACTATCGGGTTATGTGAATTTTCTTCATGGCAGGTCGGTTTTCTCTGTGTTGAGGTTCCCTCTTCTAAAATGACTCTATCATATATCAAATTGGGATGGCATATGGCAGTACTTAATTTCTTTAACAATCAGGTCTTAGAAATAACAATCAATTGCCAATATGTACTGAGCTAGGTTTGTAAATTATAAACATCTCCCACACCTATGCTGTTTTATTGTTTAGTTTGGTCTTAGGTAGGTTTTGTGAAGGTAGTCACAGTTACAGTGAATTCTTGTATACTCTGGCCCTGTTATGTATGGTAAATAATATTTCCCTGCTGAAATCGACTACCTCTTCCTCTTTATAATCCTTTTATCCTTTCTAGAATGACTCTTATACCTTGTAGGGAGTGTTGTTATATAAGTGCTTTATTTATAGCTAATCACTCTACTCTATTTTTTTTGTAACCCAGTCTTAATTCAGTTTTTATTGCTGGAAAGAGACACAATGACCACAGCAGCTCTTTTAAGAGAAACATTTGATTGGAGTGACTTGCTTACAGTTTCAGAGGTTCAGTCCATTATCATCATGGCAGGAAGCATAGTGGCATGCACACAGATATGGTGCTGGAGAAATAGCTGAAAGTCTACATATTGCTGGCCACAGGAAGTCGACTGATATACTGGGTAGTATTCTAAGCATACAAACCCTCAAATTCCACTTCCACAGTGACACACTTTCTCAAACAAGACCGTGCCTACACCAACAAAGACACATCTCCTAATAACGATACTCCCTGTGAGATTATGGTTGCCAATCACATTCAAAATTCCAAATTAAACACCCTGGCCTCCATGAGCTTATAATAATACCACAATGCAAGATTCATTTTGTTCAACTTCAAAAGTCTTAGTAGTCTATAACAATCTCAACAATGTTTAAGAGTCCAAAGTTCCAAGTCTCATCTACGATTCATGCATTTTTTTAACTGTAGCTCCCTATAGAATCAAAATTTTAAAAATCACATACTTACAACATTAATAGTACAGATATACATTACTATTCCTAAATGCAGAGAAGGGATTATAGTGAGGAAATACTGGACCAAAGCAAGACTAAAAACCAACTGAGCAAACTCCAAACAATCCATCTCCATGTCTGATGTCAAAGCACTCTTCTAATCTCCAATTCTTTTCATATTTGTAGTTTACAATACACTATTTTTTTTTCTCATGGGCTACTTCGAATCCATGTTAGCAGTTCTCCTCAGTAAGTATCCTAGGAAACCAGCATCTCTATCATTTGTCTTCTCCAAGGCAATCCACTCTTTAGTTGCACAGCTTCATTTAACAGCCTTTCCACTAAGCCTCCATGAAGTGACACCCTTGACACATGTCTTGTCTCAGTGTCCTTCTTTAGGTATGTAGTCAAATTCTATAACCTGTTTCTTCAGTTCCTAACTTTGAAGCCAAAAACACTAGAGTGAAGCTCCTAAGTTGTGCTTCTTATTGAAACAAGGGCCCCTCATTCAATTACATCATCACCAGATTTATATCTTTCACTAATTAAGGTTTTCTTTCCTGAAATTTGCTCTGTAAACCAGGCTGACTTCTGACTCAGAGTCAACCTATACCTTCTCAGTTCTGAGTTTAAGGTGTGCCCCACAATACCTGGTTCTAAACTTAATTTCTTTCCACAATTTGGAAATTTAACTGGGTAGGATCTCACTCCCGTTATTTCATTTCTTAATTCATTTAACTCCTTCAACATGGGATTTAGCCCCATTCCACTTCCTAGTACTCTTTTTCTTCTTAAAATTTACATTTTGTAATTTACCCTGCTCAACTTGCTCTTTTTCATTATAAATCTTCATTATAGTTCCCAATAATACTCGCATGACAGAGTCTATACTAGACCATTTTGAGATTTGTTGTTCCAGTGGAATTAACACAAAACTCTTCATGTTAGCCTCAGATGGACTCTTCCAAACAGGGCAAATGGCAGTCATTTTCTTCACCAAACTATCACAAGAAGGATCCTTAGGCAACATACTAATATTCTCCTCTGAAACATCTTTAGTGAGCCTCTGATGATTTGAATAACTCTTGGCACCACTGAGTTCTATGCTCCTACTAATAAGGCCCATTATGCAGTGCTTAAAATATTACACTGTTTTCATAATGCAACGTGCCAAAGTACAAATTCAAACACATGGTCACTCCTATCACAAAAAAAAAAAAAAAGTTTTTGGTACCGACTTCTGTCTTAGGGTTTTCTTTGCTCTGAAATACCACTAAAACCACAGCAACTCTTTTAAGGAAACCATTTAATCAATGTGTCTAGATTATAGTTTCAGAGGTTCAGTCTATTATGATTATGGAAGGGAACATACTGGCATGGAGGGAGATGTGGTACTGGAGAAGCAGTTGAAAGTCCTACATCTTACAGGCAAAACAAACTCAACTGACATCCTTGACAGTATCCTGAGTGTATAAAACGTCTAAGCTCACTTCCATGGTGACCCACTTCCTCCAACAAGGCCATATCTACTTCAACAAAGTGTCCTAATAGTGCCACTCCTATGTGATTATGGGGGATAATTACAAACTATTACAGACTCCTTTATTGATTTCTATATATGAAAAAAATAAAGCTTTTATGATTGAGGAAAGAGAGATACACTATTCTGTGGTTATATAAAGAAAATGTTTAGGGGGAAGTTTGTTATGTCTGTTTAGAAGGACAATGGTATTAGCTTCTCTGTTAGAGCCTATTACCTACCCAGTCATATGATATTGGTCTAGCTAATAATACCAGGAATGTGTAGTAGGCTTTACATACAATCAGAAATAAATTGGTTATTCCCATAACATATGTGCCAATATCTTACGTAGGTATGTCTTGTTGGTCCTGTTCGTATTGTAACTATCAGAGTTTACTGATGAATAAGAATTTTGATGTCATTCATAAGAACTTTTAGCCCAATGCAAGGCTAGCTGGTAGGGATAAAGCATTCAGGCCATAATACCAGTATTTCTTCACGTCTGATGACTCAAGTATGTGGTGCCTTGAGAACAACCCGAAAGAATAAAAAGACAAAGAGAATGTTGAAGCTGAGGCTTAGGGTATTTATTTATTCATTTATTGTAGAAATTTTGCTGGGTTAGGAGTTTGGGGAAGGAAAAGTACAGTATCTCATTAAAGAAATAATTCTACCTATATGTTTAGACTCAAGACGAACTTATCTTCCTAATGGTGATCATACCTTCCTGAATTCTGGAGCATGTACATATGCTGGAATGTGCAATCTCCACCCAGGCCAGAGAATCAATTTTCTTGATCAAAATCACTTCTCATGCTGTGATTGGCCTTTTAGAGACACAGCTAACTTTGAGTCGATAATGGCTGTGTGTGTTGCGTCTCACACATACTTTATTAGTCATTTCAATAAACTCTTTGGCTCCCAAATGGACATGGTAGAATTATTACTGTATCTGTTTTTAGTGACCTATCTGGCTAGAATAAAAACTTTCTCACATCTACCCATAAAATGTTACAAACATGGGAGGAGGTGAAAAAGAACCTAATTTTTTACATGCATCAGACATTAGGACAAAGAACAATATAGAGAACAGTAATCATAAGACAAGGAAGAAGAGATGAGGGAATATGAGGAAGGGGGAAACTGAAAGAAAATACCTCATTTCGGTAAAAATCTCATAAAAATCAATTATTTCTTACTTAATTTAGAAACATAACTTTTTTCAAAAGTAGTTTCCTCAAGCTTTCTCTCATAGCATAATGCAAATCAAGTGTCTTTAGGAAATAACTCCGTTACTGTTGAAGCAAAACAAAGGTAATAATAAAGAAAATGGTTGTCATGCTTTTACAAAATGCTAAAGAAAGAATAATCACTTTCATTTGGAAAAAATGGCAGGAGGGAAACCAAACATATAGTAGTATAAATTGGGTAAAAATATGCAATGACATGAATCTGTTACCCACAAAAATTATGCAGAATTGTAAAAGAGCACACTTATTTTGAAAAGATCTGAGATGAAGATTCTTAATAATATCAATCAGCATGCATTTTCAAAATCCCAGTCTGAGAGCAAGTAAAATCATAAGGTTTTTAAAAAGGGCTGGAACTATTTCAATCGATACAAATTTTGTGATGGAAATTTAAGAAGGATATTGTTTTAATGGACAACTGATTTCTAAAGAAGCAGTAATGAGTACCCTCATAACATAACCAGCAGATAATGCCATTCTTAGTGTAAGCTTTCATTGATTTCATGAGATGCCTTAGAAACACTAGGAGCTACAGTTAAAGATTCATCATGTTTTATACTCTATCACATGAAGCTATGGCTTTGAGGTATTTTTAAAAATTTTTCTTCTTTGTGATTATGAATGTTTTAATATTTCTCAAGTTTTGGTATTAGAAAGTTATTCATACCTTTTGCCAAACGGATATTAAAAATGTAAAAAATATGTATTGGTAAATATTATTGATACTAAAACTTCTTTCACAATTTCATTTGTATACAAATTCGTTATATTTGCCCTACCCTTTTATTATATATTATCATTTTTTCATGTCTTTTCACTTTTGATATGATTATGTTGTAAATAAATGACTATTGTTTGAAGGATTTGGGATAAGATCACTTTAATGTTGATAATACATTTCTCAAGTACTTTGCTTTCTGCTCTAAATTACTTTAGGAGAGTGAAGTAATAAATATTTCAATCCTATTCCTAATTACTTATCATTCCATCAGAAAAAAATATTTTTAAAACAACCTTATTTTACATACAAATCTCACTTCCCTCTCCCTCCTGTTCTCCCACCTTCTCCCCACCCTCCATCCACTATTCAGTGAGGGTCAGGCATCCCACTGGGAGTCAACAGGTCTATAAGAGCACTTGAGGCAGGACCAAGATTCCCCTCCTCTCTCTCCCTCCCCCTTGTTCAGGCTGAGCAAAACATCCCTCCAGAGGGAAGCAAATCAAAACAACTCTGAGATATCATCTTTTACCAGTCAGAATGGCTAAAATCAAAAACACTGAGGACAAAAAACTCTCTATTGCTAGTGAGAGTACACATTCATACGGCCACTTTGGTGTATACCCAAAGGATGCTCAATCGAAAAAGAGCAAGTTTCCTCTTGGTAAGTATGTTTGCAGCCGAAAATTTGGAGAACACAAGCAAATCATGGCATCAAAGCAGATTAAAATCCAGACTTGCCTGACTCTCAACATTATTATTTCTTCATTATGTAATATTATCTCCTAGAAATGAATATACCATCAGTAAAATAGTCCTCTGGAAGAGCTTCAATGGTGATGATATTAAATTTGAAAATAGAACTTAACTAGGCCACAGAATTAAAGAGTCATCTTAGTAATGGCATTTGTGAACCAAAGGACTCATCTAATTGTTTTCTTTGCAGCCCAGTCAGGTGGATTTGCAGGAGAAAAGAAATGCTGAGGAGACACTGTGCTGACCCACTTTGTCTCCCTGCAGATGATCCCAGCTGGAGTAGTGTGTACTTATTGTTCAAACATTCAAACAGAACTTTTATTTTTATTTTTATTTTTTACTTTCCATTGCATGTCTCCCAGGAAATAAAAATATAAATGTTGATGTGTTCTCTGCAGAGGGGGAGAAAGGGACCCAATATTCATAGGTAAAAATCCTATATGAAATCATTCTCACATTTTTAGCAGAAGCTATGGTTTATAACCGAAGATGCAAAAAAAAAAAAAAGGTGTTAGCATGGTCTTATATTCTAATCTCTTTACAAACACATACAACTTTGAAATTTTCCTTAAATATAAGCAAAAAAATGCTCTTTTACAATGTATTTGTATAAGCACATAGTTCCAAGAAATGTCTTGAAGTGACAAAGAATGAAAGAATGGCAGACACAGGCCAAGGGACCTCTACCTCACTGATGCTGATAATGTGTGGAAATGTCTAATTTCCTGATATTGGAGATTGTGTGTAGATAAGAAAATAAGTAAAGAAATAGCAAGCTCAGAGAATGCCCACTGCCATGTGTTTTAGATGGAAAACCGTGAGATTCGGCCGTATTTCTGTAAGAATTCTTGAGAATATGATCAGCAACAGAATTAATGTTTTTGATCATACAATGGAGCATGGTAGTTTTTACAGTTGTGATGGGAAACTTGGCTCAGTAACTTGCTTCCTTTTCTCAGGCTAATAGCACACTGGGATATAAGGTCTTGGAGTTCTTTAAGAAACCAATGTACTTTGTTAAACAGTTTTGTTCCATTTTTCATGATAGACGAGAGAGAGAGAGAGAGAGACAGAGAGAGACAGAGACAGAGAGACAGAGAGAGAGACAGAGAGAGAGAGAGAGACAGAGAGAGAGAGAGAGAGAGAGAGAGAGAGAGAGAGAGAGAGAGAGAGAGAGAGAGAGAGAGCGCCTCAGACATTTGGGAAAATGGTAATCTTACATGCAGGGAGACTCAGAGGCAAAAGGCAAAGCCTGCCTCTAATTCATTGTAGGTATTAAGAGTGTGTTCAGAAAACACCGACCATGGCTTACTTCCCAAGGATATTTATGAGTGGAAGACTGCTCTTCTACAAAGATTAGCTAAGCCTGTCTCCTTCATCCAGATTTATATCATAAACACTGCCAACTTTTTATCTGTGTATAATAGTTTTGCATCTTCAGCTATAAGCAATCACCCTTCTTCCCCTGTTGAACTGTATATAATAGACTTTGACCTTCTGGGGTAGTAAGTTTCTCCACCAGAGTGCCCAGTTCAGACAAACCCAATTTTCTTACATGTCTGTCTTTTTCTATCTTTCAGTAATTTTCTTGCCACCACTAGTAAAGCCAAGTCCCCTAGAAGCCATGCAAGGATTCAAAATTATACATAAATAGAAAAATAAATATTTTGCTTGCTGTGTTATATCACATTTTTTCTTATAACAAAAGCAATGTTTATTTACCAGCATCCATGTGACAGGTCCCAGTCATATTTCATTTCCAATTTTTTTATACCCTATGTTCTTTGTTAGATCAATGTAATTTTAGATCTAAAATTTCCTAAAATTATAGAAAAAAATATATCTAGCATATATTATGAGTTACAGAAGAAATTTAAACATTCACCCTTCTGTCAGTTGATAGTAGCAAGTGAGAATTTTACAAAATAACTAGAATAATAAAATACATGGATATATCAAAGAATATGCTACTGCTTACCGGATACAGAAGAGATGATGGGAAGAATTCATCCGGCAAGCCAACCACAGATGGGCATGGTACTGAGCCTTCCTGAGCTGAGGTCAACAAGATCAGGGTTATGCATCCTGGGACCCTGAGTGTCCAATGATAATGTAATAAAAAGGGTGGATAAGTAGGGAGATATTTACCCAGGCACAAAAGACCTGGGGACCAACAAGCCCCTGCTGGCCTAAAACCATACTAAACTGTCCATCTGTGTGCATGTAGTATGTAACTTTCTCAAATTGAGCCAACCTAGGCCTGCCAAGAGAGCTCCCAGCAACAGCTGCTGTAACTTGAGACAAGCCGACCTGAACCAGTCTTTAGCTACCACAAGAGATCAGTGCTGTTCCTTTCTCTCCCCTGGGCAGGTGGATGGTATATAAGACTTTCCCTTTCCTAAAATGAACTGAGATTACTGCATCCAGCTTGTCTCCCAGGATTCTGTGCCATGAATGCAGTGCCTACTTGCCCCCAGCTCCAAGGGGCAAGTTCAGTAGATAGAGACAACACCTGGTGCTGAAAACCAGGATCAAGCTCTGGCTTGACTATTGAGCTTGCCTAAGCAATTGTTACTTCTGTCTCTTTTTTAAAGTTTTATTTATTTAATTATGTACTTGCTCATTTATCTATCTATCTATCTATCATCTATCTATCTATCTATCTATCTATCTATCTATCTATCTATCTATCATCTATCTATCTATCTATTTATTTATTGAGCCTGTTTTTGTCATTGCTGCTTGCAATGGGAGGAACTCCCAGCATTTTCACTTTGCTCTGCCAGTCCTACTGGACTCCCCATTCTCTTGTCTGTGGAGTCAGGACACCCCCATTACAGTGTTATTCGGGGTCAGTAGGCCCCTTTACCTTGATTATTTTCTGGGTCTCCTGCTAGGTAGGTAAGTGCTGAGACCTTTTCCTCCCTGCTGCTGCTTGTTTGTTTGTTTGTTTGTTTGTTTTTTCATCTTTATCTGTGAACAGGGAAGCACACTCTTTCTAAACTGGTTCATCTTGGGTTTAGGCACCAGGTGTAGCTTTCATCTACTGGTCTGTCCCACTGAACTTCCCTTGTGGTTGGGGGCAAGTAGGCACCGACCGGGTGAATGGCGCACACTGCCCGGAGACAATCTGGATATATTCAGTTCAGTTTACTTTAGGAACAAAAGGCCTTGAATACCCTCCATCCTCCCAGCGGAGGGGAAGTAGCATTGGTGGCAGCTAGAGACTGGTTCAGGTTGTCTTGTCACATGTCAGAGCAGCTGTGCCTGGGAGCTACTTTGGCAGAACTATGTTGGCTAAATTTGAGGAAGTTGCATACTGCGTGCTCAGAGAACCGGTTCAGTCCAGGTTTAGGCCAGCACAGGTCTCTTGGCCCCTAGGCCCTTTGTGCCTGGACAACCATCTCCCCACATTTTATATTTCAGGCTAACTCATTTTTTATGCATTAAGTACCGATCAAACAAGGACAATGTTTAAACATTGTATTTCTTTTCAAATACTTGCATTTTTATATTTTCATATGAAGAAAAATGGGTGATTATTCCTTAAGGAGTAAGGATTCTCAATTTATTCACATGGTTTGACCACATGCACATTGGACACAAGGAATTATAATTTTGAGAGTTCCAATTACAGGCATGAACAAACACATGCTAAGGAATAAAATGTACCCCAAAACAATATAAACAAATACTCAATACACTAGAAAGCTTTCTGTTTTACAGCAGACTGTTCTGCTGTATTCATTTACATATGAATACTGAAAAATAACCTGAGAATTTACCTTATTTAACACATTATAGATCAGAATTAAAAAATACAGACTTATTATGGTTATTAATTACATTGTTATTATGTTAGTGAATTTTCAGCTAACTCTAATATGGTTATAAATACTTTGTGGTTTGATATTTCTTAAATATTCCTATTACCAAATATTTCCAAAGTTACAGTATATGCATTTTAATGTAGATATTAATATATCATTACAGATGGAGAAAACTTTGAGAGATACAACAATATCTTGCTCTAATGTTTTGGAATTTTGAAAACATTATTCTATTTAATTATACAATGTGATAGGAAACATAATATTCTATAATTGTTTACTGTTATTTTAAATTAAATTCAATACGTTACTCTTAACCTTTAAACATCTTTAGTTTTTCTACAGAGTTAATAGTCAAATGTCATTGAATCACTATGGATTTATGCATACCAAATGTAATAGAGTTTCAGTCTTAAAATAACGTTTTGGAAATCAACATTGTATGAATTCAAATATCTATAAATTTATTCATAATGTGGCAGTTAAATATATGTTCAGATGTTGAGTGATTAGAAAAATGTGACAAGTTTTTAACCATAAGTTGCTATAAATACTTTTTCTCTGTTAACACAGAGTTGAAATTTTAAAATATGTCCAGAGAATATCAAATACATCAAAGCTTAGGTAGGCTAATGAATATGGATATGTTCTTCCCAAGTGAAATGTTTTTAGCATTTCATCTGTGTTTAATCTAGACTAGTCATACTTTGAATCAGAACAAAATATTTAGAATACTAAATATCAATTCCCGTGTTTCTAGTACTCCAGCAATTTTCTTACATTATGCATTAAATTTGTTTAATTTGATTAAAAGACTGACTCTATATGATATTTTAAAAGTAGGAGGGAAGGCAGAACGGTGGTGGCTCACACCTTTAACCCAGCACTTGAAAGGCAGAGACAGACCGATCTCTGTGAGTTCGAGGTCAGCCTGGTTTACAGAGCAAGATCAAGGACTCCAACACTACACAGAGCAAACCCGTCTAGAAAAAAAACAAAACAACAATAAAGAAAAACAACAACAAAACCCAAAAATAGTAGAAGAGAATGTGAAAATAATAAATACACATACAAACAACTTGGGAAACAATTAGTAATTTTTGTGTCTTTCCTATTATTCTAAAACCTTTCAATGATTTTTTTTCACATTTCTTTTTCACATTCAAAACATGTACTGGATGGTGAGACCAACATGATGAGGATATTGGAAGTGATGAGAAAATATCAGTCCGATGCCAAAATCATGATGCCTAGAGTTTCAAGAGGTCACACCTTTTGCTTTATTCCACAAAAATGAAAGAAGCTATTCGAAGATTGCAGTAAGACTCTTTGTAGATATAATATGAAATCTTATTATTTGGTTCTATTTATTTATTTATTTATTTATTTTGGTTTTTCGAGACAGGGTTTCTCCTAGCTTTGGTGCCTGTGCCTCCCGAGTGCTGGGATTAAAGGCGTGTGCCACCACCGCCATGCCTGGTTCTTTTATTAGTGACAGAGTTATCATAAATCCTTAACCTACACTACCTTGAAAACCTCCACTTGGTGATATTTAGTAAGTATTTCTCAAATCCTGGTTTAGACATGAAAATTTGGGTTACAATAGCCTGAACTGTATTTAGTGCCCTAGGATTTAATGAAATGATTTGGGTTTCTTAAAGCAGAGAAGTGCTTAAAATTAATCCACAGGTCTGAAACTTTAAAGTCAGCGAGAGAACCTGTCTGCAGAGAACATTTCAGTAAGTACCGGTGAATTAAGGAAGTAAGTGATCTTAGAGGCTCATTTATGTAACAGAATCAGAAGTGGTGACAGAATCACAGAGGTTAAGTTTTGAAAGTCCAAGAAAGGTGGGAAGAGATAATAAATTAAACAGACTCAAGAAAAGGAGACCTGGATGAGGAAAGTATCAGTAGACAACTACCGAAGTGTATCTATAATGTAGGGTGGGGAATGGAGTGATAAAAGACTACAGCTGTCTTGAGTCTTCAAAGCGGTCATGGAGACATAGGGATAAAGTTGAACTTTGAACTTTTGATGCAGTTGCACTGAGCTCAGTATCAAAAGAGAAAAAATGTCTTATTATGCATACTTACAGAAGTTGGCAAATTCAGTAAATAGTAAATTAGAGATTCTGAAAGCCTCTTTTATATACGTTATCTTTTGCTTTAGCTTCTTGGGGACTGTTGCATATTATGGAAATATCTAGTTGCTGACACATGGTGTATTACTTTATAGTAAATACAGACCATTGTGGAGTCATTATACATGATTGTGTAAATGCCTGATTGTAGACAATTTAAAGATTTTGATTATTTACTTGATGGTTGTGATTTTTTTTCAAAGTAGGTATGCAGCAGAACTATACATGTCTTTTGGTATTGAAAAAGGAACAATGAAAGAACACATGATTATGTTAATTTATGTTATAGGTATAATATACAAACTCCAGCAAAATTCCAACTATTTACTGAGTTAAATAATTACATAAGCCATCAGTTGTAAACATTTGTGTTTTAGGAGTCATGCAAAAGTTGAAATCTGTGTGCTTCTCTGATGTTTGCAGTCAAAACTTTAAAAACATTTAATTATCAATTTTTAAAATTAAAAGATTATATTATTTCTAGCCTTCGTTTTCCTCCTTCTAGTCTCTCTTATGTCTTCTTCCTCCTATCCATTCCATGTGTCCCCATATTCTCAAATTAATAGCCTCCCTTCCTTTGATCTATATAATACACACACATATATAGTATATATGTTGCATATGTATGTATATTTATATGCATGTATGTAAAAATATATAAATACAACTTGATGAGTATATTTTCCTGTCTATTTATATATAGTTTAAAAGTTGACAATTCTGTATGGGATAACTCTTCAGGAGACATCTTGGGAGATGTTATTCTCAATTCTAAGAAGAAATTATTAGGCTGTAAATATTTTTTGAGGCCTAGAACCCTAAGAGATTCCCTGCAGTCAGTGTGAGCAAAACATTCAAGTCTTATGATGACATTCTTTGTTTGTATGTTTTTTATATTATTTATTTTTATTGTTTTTATTGAGCTACATATTTTTCTTTGCTCCACTCCCTTCCTCTTGCTATTCCTTCTACCCTTTCCCAAGTCCCATGCTCTCATTTTATTCAGGCAATCTTGTTTTTTTTTCTTTTTCTTTTTTTTTTTTTTTTTTTT
>NW_026067949.1:18736815-18746475 GCF_014885135.2 Alexandromys fortis
GGCTGCGGTGGGGAAGAGACAGAAATCTTTAATTAATTAATAAATAAATTAATTTAAAAAAGAATATGCCATAAAATGTTCCTTCCCTTGGTAAAGCTAGTAAAACTAACTTAATTTAACTGGAGAAAGACTAAGTGTTTACCATTCATTTGCCTTTGAAATACAAATTATATTACTTGATACTGTTCACAAAATAGGAAAACTCAAGTTATTAAAAGATTATGCTGAAGATGAAATTTTGAACCTTGCATGGGAACTCATGGCTCAGCAGGTGAGTCAGGGTAGTGGAACTGTCAGGGACATGATCACAAGATGCCAATAATTGCTTACCAGCCTCCAAGACCTTATGAATCCTAATAGGAATCTTTAAAGACCTTTGGGTATGATTGCACTTTGTAAGAACAATCAAAGCAATATTCCAGCCTCCAAAGTGCAAAGGAAAGGTGCATTTCATATGTACCAGCTCATTCACCCCAGTTCCTGAGGTCATCTATGTAATCAACTCTTCTGGACTTCAAATATTCTTTCTCTGCTCTGCAAACATTACTTTCCTGCTTGTCAAACTCAATTGGCACTGAGCAAATACATTCAACCCTATTCAATTCAGGAATTCTGTCCACACCTGTTTTCAAACATGGTGCCCAGAACCGAACAAAAGACTTTGGATAATCACACTCAGAAAATGTGAAATGGGACTATCACTTTTTATATATACAAGAATATCTACTTCTTTGAATTTATTGTTAGATGAATTTAGTGTGACAGTGCAATGACCCATATCATTATTCAGCATGATCCTGTTTATTGCACATTTCAGTGAGGTTCTCTAAGCTTTTCTGCAACGATTTCCATCACAGTCTTTTCTTTCCTTTTCAAGTATGTACTTAAAAGGTGAAACCAGATGTATTCAGGTGGAAGAAAAAAAAAAAAACAAGGCAAGGACAGTGAAGTAGGATAGTCAGACATAAGCTAACTTATTAGCATAGACACTCATTAAGTGAGCATTATGTAGCTGGAGCCATCTCCACCTGGCACACAATGATGCACTATAAGTTTGCTGTTCTAGAACTTTTGGGGGTTGTGTAACATATTTATCCCAAACGGTTTGTTGTCCCATGAAGAAATTGCAAGGCTTTTCAAACCTCTGTGATTCAAATGGGATGAAAAAGTAATATAGAATAAAAATAAACATTTTTATAGAGTGACTATGTGAAGAATACATGAAAAGTGCAATGGTTATAAGCATTCTAAGTGTTAAAATCAGGAGGGTTTAATGAAAACTGCAATGCAACTCTCAGCACCTTTTATCGCTTCATAGTTTTCATTTATCTAAACTGAAAATGCAAACACTGCACTTCCACCCTCCCTAGTCTCACCAGTCTGGGGCATACTATGTTTTGACTGCTTTATGCACCTCAGATAAGCTTCCTTTATGTCATTTTATTTTATTGGTAACAATATCTTCAAAGATCATTCATTTCATGGATTTATTCAGACTTGAGTCAATATTCATGACAAAAAAACACATGACTCTTGTGTGTTCTTGACTATCCATCTGTTGATGGACTTTTAGGCTGTTTCTCTTTTCTCTCAACTATGATTAATATTTCCATTACTGATGATATCTAAATATGTGTGCCTTTGCTTTAAATTCTTTATTTTTATGTTGCCCAGTACAGTTTTATACCTGCTATCACAAGATAAGTGACATCCTTTAGCACATGTTGACTCATGAGCCAAAATTAATGATTTATAAAGTGAACTAGAATTAGAAAAGTCATTTAAAAAAACAGTGGTCTCTATCAGGCTTTATGGCATTTAGATAATTTCTCTGTTTTACAGTCTCTAAGAACAACAATGCTAGCTTCATTTTTCACAGTCTCTTACCACTAACATTGTCCTGCTATCAATATGTTCAGGCATTCTGCATGCGAAGTAACACCATCCCCAGAGGATTATAACTGTTTCTCTGGATTTGGTGAAGTTTTTTTTTTTTCTGTGTGTTTGTTTTATAAAATGCCTACGTTCTCTGAATCTGAATCCTCCTTTTACTGTGGAAGTGCAAGTTCCACCTTACCTGGAGCTCTACTCTGATGATGTTCCAAATTCATATACAAGAACTGATTGTGACTTAGTAAGAGTGACAACAGAGACGACTATTCATGAAAACATGGTCCTAAAAGCAGAGAGAGAGAGAAAGAGAGTGAGACAAAGAGAGAGAGAGGAGAGAGAGAGAGAGAGAGAGAGAGAGAGAGAGAGAGAGAGAGAGAGAGAGAGCACTCTTGTACAATTAAATAACAATAACATAAAGGAAAGTAGGAATTTCTACTTTTAACATAAGTGTTTTTTCATCATTTGGAAAGTTGTTCAAGTTAGCATTGAAAGAGCAATTGCATTTTGTAAACCTGTGCTTAAGAACTTGCATGAAGATACCAGCCTATCTGGTATTCCCAATTCTCATTGTATGTGATGGTATTAAGAATGGCTGTAGTCACCATCCATAGCAGTCAAGACTGATGAAGGTTGAGATTACATTTCAAACAATATCGTTGCTTAAATAACATATAAAAAAAGTACTACTTTCCTACCATGATTGAAGCAAGAGACATACAAATTGAGAAACTCTATCTGTTATTTTCTAACTGACCTTGTATTAGTCACGTTTGGTCATTCTAATGCCAAATACAATTTGATAAACATGATAGATCTATCTTGATTTAAAATGTTGGCAAAACCAATACAACACTGGATGGATCCATGGCTTGAGTCTCTGGATACCATGGCAGGCAAGAATAATGGTGAGCATGTTATAGACTGATGTGTTCACATCATGGTCAAAAAAAATGGAAAAAGACTATCCTAAATCTAGGTAATAAGCCAATAACTTGCAACTCTTTAAGTTTCCCAAGGTTGTCTGTTTGGTTGTAATTTTTTTCTATCTCTGAAAAGGTACAAGAGATACTTTTTTTCTCCCAATAACAGTAATTTATTTGCTTCTAAAAAATTACGAAAATGTGTTTCTTCATCAACTATTATTTCCTTTATGTATACAATTAAGAATGTTTTACCTTATAAAATCAATGTCAGAATCAATCTTGAAATGTTATAAGGTAAAATGTAGTGATTTGTTTTGCCTTATAAATGTGGCTGTAATACTTATCATTTGAGTATCCTGTGATTGCTTACCTTTGTAATTTTATAAATTATAGTAATATTCAGCAGTCATACATGTAGGAGACCAAGTATCTTTTTCATAACAATTATTTGCTATGCCTCCCTTACTATGTCTTATTTTCCTTTATTCTTTTTTAATCTCCAAGTTTCTTTCCCTTTCCCTCTGGCTCAGTAGTGGGACCTCATCTGTTCCAACTCTCAGAACCTTCCAAGACAAACACCTCCAAATGTGATCACTCCTCACCTCTTCAACAGAGGCCCCTAACAATAAACAGTATACTCAATAGGTAGCTGAAGTATGATTCTCAGGTGCCCTTGGTATAACAAGGGCCTGGGATGTGATACATTTTTAATGTTCTGTGCTCCCACTAGCCTTTTCACTGTAGACGAGAAGACTATTAGGTATCTCCATAAGAAGTACTTTGGTGGTCTGTTGTCCAGAAAGAAAATGTCCCGTAGTGATGAAAATATTCTATGATAGAAAAAGAAACTACTTCAATAACACAGTTCGTCTCATTATTAATCCTTGAACTCCAATAGTAATACTAGAAATGGTTTCAATGAAAAATGGCATTTAACTGGAGTCGTGCGGCTTGGTTGTGGAACTCTGCATCTGGTTTCATCAATGACTGGATGAAAGTTCTATGATTATAGTTGGTTTATTTGTAAGTCTGAATATAGGGAAAGGCCAGTTCAGGCACCCTCTCCCCTATAGGTAGGAGTCTTAGTTGGGGTCATCCTTATGTGAGCAAGGGAGGTCAATATCTGCAGAGACAGCTCAACTAAGTTCGTGGAAGCTCATTAACTTGAGACCAAGAGCTGTAGAGCCTCCATGGGACTGAACTAGGTGCTCTGCACGTAACAGACAATTGTGTAGCTTGGTCTGTCTGAAGGAACCCTAACATTAGGACCAAGATCTATTCCTGGTACATGAGCTAGCTTGTTGGAGACCATTCCCTATGGTGGGATGCCATGATCAGTCTTAATGCAGAGTGGAGGGGTCTGGTCCTGTCTCAACTTAATGGGCCAGGTTTGTTGACTTCCCATGGAAGGACCTGCTCTTTGAGAGGAATGGATGGGGGTTGGTCTGGGGGAGAGGCAAGGGGAGGTGAGAGAAGAGGTAGGAGGGAGAACTTGGGTTGGAATATAAAATTAAATTAAAAAATAAATATATAAAATGACATTTAAAATTTTTACTTACTAATATATATTAAAATATATTGTTGGATATATATTACAGATCAACAATACATATTAGTCATTAATCTATATTAATGAATAAAATAATTACTTATACTTATATGTGAATATATATATATATATATATATATATATATATATATATATATATATGAGTAAAAATGTAATTGGATAGCATCAGGTTCCTCCTTTTACCATGTGGGTCCTTAAGGTAAAACTAAGGTCATTAGGACTTGTGGTAATCCTTTAGCCCAGGAGCTATTTTTAAGGTTTCAAGTTCTTATTTAAATTAATTAGGTAGACAATAACCTATATTTCAGAAAAGGTTTGAGAGTGAAAAACTGAAATATAGATTCAAATATGCTCCAATTCAAGGAGGGAGAATTACGAACATCTACTTGTAAACAGTACTGACCTGCACAGAACTTCTCTATTGTGTGCTTCTTTTGCCCACCTACCACTGTGTACCCTTTTCTTGAACTCTACACATTTCCCTTTTATTCTATTACTGAAGAGTCTCAAATTCAGGAGCTAAACAAAGAATTAAATTTTGTTCTTGTCAAGGCTATTGAAATATCAGCTTGGCAAAACTGGAAGAAAAACAAGAATTAAGAGTCCAATGGTAAGAAAAACAATGCCATTCATCACAGGACTACAAAGGGTTTCACTTTGGGGACAGAAACTCTGACAGTCTTCTTCCTTAGTCTTGTTATTATGACAACCTTTTGTTAGTTTAGTTGTCTAGCTAAAATGCATAAAACACTGGGTACCATAGTTTTGCCTCCTTCTTAATTATCACAGAGGTGATTGTTTATGTATGTTTGCAAGACATAGAAATGAAAAGGTAAAAAAGAAGATATTAAGTAGAAAAATTTGAATAATATCTACAATTAAAATTGAAATTAAAGTTTTGGAAAACTAGAACCTAAAATTGTTATGTTTTTTGTATTATAAAATATATTTTAAGAAAATTGTCTTCTCTCTCTTTATATCTTCCCTCTGTCTTTCACTTTTTCCCACATACTTATCAATATTCACAAACACACGGATGGACAGAAACATACACACATCAATACCCACAAACTTCCATTCACAGTGAAATAAACTGGAAATCCCAGAGGAAGCCTGGACACTAAATGCCAGCTGGGAATACTGACATTATTTCACAGTTGGCTTTGATGTTTCAGATGATTACCCTTTAGACCCATAGGACCCACAGTTCTGGACTAGAATAATCAAGTTTAATCCCTTTCCCTTCATTATCTTTAAGGAAATCTGAAGATCTCACTAGTAAATATACTACCATTGGGGAAGGTGTTGGCCTCTGCTTGGTTTGTTGTCATTTCAATGCTCACATCATCACAGCCCATTTTGATTAACCACCACATGTCTGCTCACAAGATCAATCTGAAAATCTTCAGTAGACTTACAATAATAATTTAATTGTTGTCAGCTTAATGTTCCTGTTTTTACATATAAAACATTTTACATATACAAATATATCACAAAATTCCATTATAGGTTTACTGAATTGTCTGGCTTTTATTTAAAAGGTATATATTTCACACCTCTTCTGTGAGTCCTTTTGTTCAGGCAAAAGAATTATTTTGTATTGCTTGTTTAATTAATTGCTTTCAATGAGAATCTGAAAGCTACAATACTGACTTTGTCTGAATTAAAGGCTAAGACATAATTGGTTTTTGTCACTCATAATATTTCTTAATTTATCACTTACAAGCTATATATGATGAAGACACAAATTAACCTTGTAAATCTGAAAATTACTGAATTTTCCATTTTCTTTAATCTTTAACTGTTAACATTTCACTGGAGCTCCTTCTTTTTGTACTTGTAGTTGTAATAATTGCAGGTAAATATGATTGGAGTCATGTGGGCATAGGGCATAATGTCTTCATAAGACATCCAACAGTGCTTTGGCTTAGCCATTTGTTTTCTTAGTACTTATAGACAAAATGTTTACCAAATGCTCTGCCAATAGGTTTTATTCAGTCTCTAATAATTTCCCCACATGAAGCCTGACTTTTCAACTAAAGTTACATTGTTTAATGAAAACTTTTTTTAAAGCGACGATTACTTTCTCAGTTAGCTTTTGTAGATCTAAGTTTTGAAATTTCAGACCTGAAAAGTCTCAGAATTCTAATGATAGGAAACACCTTTAAGAAGCTTTTTTAATTTTCTCCTCTTATGTTCATTTCATGTAGGTTATGGCTCTGTTTCATGTCATCTTTTTATCCTGAAGAAAGAAGATGCACTCATTCTTTCTGAATGTTTAATTGCCCTATGTGAGAGAGAAGAAATATAATGTAAAATTCTAAAACACTTCTTTCGTCTCTTGTCATCATTTAAGAGTGTTGTGGTTTGAATGAGAATGGCCCCCATTGGCTTATATGTTTGAATGTTTGATTCCCAGTTGGTAGATCGTTTATGAAGTGTTAAGAGCCTTATTGGAGGAGGTGTGCCACTTCAAATGGTCTTTCGGTTTCAAAACCTAAGCCAAGTCCCATCTTTCTCCACCTCCATCTTGCAAATAATATGTAAGCTCTTGGTTCCTTCTCTAGAACTATGGCTCCCTGCTGTCAGCTACCACACTCATCACCATGATAATCATGAACTAATTCTCTGAAACTGTAAGAAAGCATCAATTAAATGTTTTTATTTACCAGTTGCCTTGGTTTTGGTTTCTCTTGACGGCAATAGAATAGTGAGTAAAATAAGGTGTTAATACATGTTCCCTAAATCACATGCTGAGTTTTGTCAACCAGCAATTCATATACAATAATTCAAGATGCTCTGATACCCAGTGAGACTGGGTTTTGACTTAGTCTATATGATGAAGGGAGCATGAAGGCGAGACTCTAATTCAATAGACTGGTGTATTAAGAGGAAAAATCTGAGACGTGAGCCTATGTGAGTTCATAGACAAAAAGAGCCACGTGAGAAAGCCAGGCAGTAGTAGTGCACACCTTAATTCCAGCACTTTGGAGGCAAAGGCAGACGTGTCTGTGTGAGTTCAAGGACAGCTGGTCCACAAGAACTAGTTCCAGGACAGGATCCAAAGCTACAGAGAAAAACCGAAAAAAAAAAAATAAAATAAAAAAAAATAAAAAGATTCTCAAAGAGTTGTGAGGATACAACACAAAGGTGACCAAGTGCAAGCAAGTAGGACCTCAAAAACACAGCAAATCTTCAAATGTTTTTATCTTAAGCTTCATCCTTCCAGTCTAAGATATTTCCTTGTAGCAGTTCCAGCAAAATGACAAAGCATTTCTCCTGCTAAAGCTCAAGTAAACGATAATTCCTTTCTCACTGTGGTGTGTTACGGTGCTGCTGAGGAATATGTGAACCACTTCCATGAATACGTTGAAAACAGATTTGAAAAACAATGCTATCTCTTATGTATATTATTGATAAGTAGAACTGCGAAGAGTATAAGACAGTGCTTTTACATTCATAGTTTTTATTTGATCTAATATTTCAAATATTGACCTAACATTTCAGAAGAGATTATATTTTATTAAGTAGATCAGTGTTTCTCACATTGTGGGTCCCATATCAAATATCCTGCATATCAGATATTTTAATTATTATTTGTAATAGTAGCAAATTTACTGTTATGAATTAGTAATGAAAAAGTAATTTTGTAGTTGATGTTACCACACGTGAGGAACTGTATTAAGCATCAGAACACTAGGAAATTTGAGTATTACTGACTACATCAACATAAAATAAAAAACACATTAAAATGAATTGGGAAACTACTCAAAATTATAAGAACAATGACTTAAAACAAAATTGCTTAAACTACATGTCAAATTTTACTTAATAATGAGAGAAATTAAGTGTGACAAATGTAAGTTGCAGTTACTTTTTTTTTTTTTTTTTTTTTTTGGTTTTTCGAGACAGGGTTTCTCTGTAGCTTTGGAGCCTGTCCTGGAACTAGCTCTTGTAGACCAGGCTGGCCTCGAACTCACAGAGATCAGCCTGCCTCTGCTTCCCAAGTGCTGGGATTAAAGGCGTGCGCCACCACCACCTGGCCACAGTTACATATTTTAGTATGTAAACATCAACACATTGAATCTTTAAAGGAAAGAAACTGCAAGATGAAAAGGAAATATATTAATTTTCTTTCTTCCTTCTGCATATATAAAGCACCCACATCAAACAATACCCTGAGTTTACAGGAGTATGACAAGCTGAAAAAAATATTTTCCTATTCCTAATTATCAATTTTACCCTGGTAACCATCGACTAAATATAATAATAATGAAGAGTACAATTTTTTTTCTCTTACAGTTGGTTGGATTTAGTTAAATTAAAAACAAAGCAATACTGACATTAGCTTCAGATGATCAAGATCAAAGCTGAATCGGGAGGTGGCTTATTGAGAAAGTTATTAAATCCCATGGCTACATATAAAACATCCTTTGTCTGAATTGTTTTCTTCTTATTGACTCCTCTTAGGGACTTTGTTCTGAAAGCCCTCTGAATAAAACTAACAGTAATCTAGTGCCATGGATATGGGGGTGCTAGTTTTATAGCTAAATGGTAAAATATTTATTCAAGAATTAGATGTGCTCAGCTTTCCTGGGATTCTTTTTCCATAATTAATGATTTGATTTATTAATTGTGTGTGCATGTGTTAGAAATGATGGTGTCTGGATAATGATTGCTGAACCACATACAGCTCCCAAACCACAGCAAAGTCAGAAATTCAATTATAAGGTACACCTGCTGTATGTTGCATAAGTAAACTACTTGAGGATGGGAGATAGAATATTAATAACATAGTCTACGTGTGTTATCTCAGTAACTTTATGATTCTTGGCAAAAAGTGCACCCAGAAAGAAAAGGAATACAGATATTAGGTGGTTTTAAGGGTATCTTAAATTTCAGCTCTATCACACCTTAAATTGTGTCATCTTCATAATTTTTCCTGCAAATTAGAGATCTAAAATAACTTTTATGATGACAATAATTTGATTTTTAGTTTTTGTAGACACAAACAAGTCTCAGAAGTTGTTTTGGATATTCTACAAATATTTAGCCTCTCTTACATGTTCAAATCAGTTTTCTCATAATGAATGATTTATCCTTATCATCCCCAGGTTTGAATTTATGTAATGATGTGAATTTAGGCATAAGTTCTATATGATTTTCTGCCTAAAATATATTAAAGACTATATACATATGTATCTATGTTTGCTGAAATATATATATATATATATATATATATATAGAGAGAGAGAGAGAGAGAGGAGAGAGAGA
>NW_026067949.1:18746585-18748366 GCF_014885135.2 Alexandromys fortis
ATCTAATAACATAAAATATGATCTTTTGAATAAAAAAACAAATTTCATTTGTTATCACTGCTTTTACTACTTTTGAGATCCTGTTTGGATTATAAAAATATATTAAATTATACTTTCTTAATTCTCATGTCACTCATTAGCTCTATTAAATCTAGCAAAATATCATAATTTTATCCAATTATTTAACTTTGATTTCCTATGATCATAAAGAAGTTAGTGTCAAATAGGTTCAACTTCATGAAATAGATGACAATAATTATTTTAAAATAAATAAATAATTTGAACCACATGGACAGGTCCATTCACAATGTGGAAATAAACTCAAGGAAATTTCATATTTTTTTTTAAATTACAAGACTTCTTGGCTGACTAAATAAAATAAAAATATTAACTTATTAAACATTGAAAAAAACAAATCAAGAGGAGTTGAGATGACATCAGCGTAATTCCAATTATCTTTCTTAACTAAAGGAAAGAAGCAATAATACTTATATGTTCTTCGATTAGAGGTAGTTCCCTAAAAGCATATGTTGTGTTTCATATCCATGCTGTACAAAAGCATGGGCTATAAAAAGCCTCAGGACTGATGGTAGTTCATCAAAAGATTAAAAAAAAAAAAACTCTTGTGTGCATAAATGGGATACAAATTTATGAAATTCATAGAACAGAATGAGATTTTTGAAAATTAATAATTATATAAATTCTAATGTTTATGACTAGAATCGTGACAATAAACACCATAAATTAATTGAGGTTAATTTTAATGTATATATTGTTTTTTCAAAACCTTTTACAGGCATCATAATTTTAACATTTACTTATTTTTCTTCTTCCAGTCATCTCAAATTCTCCTTATTTCTTTCCCAGGAGATTTTTTTTTTTCTTATGACTTATTTACTTAAACTACGTAGAAGTTAGTCTTAGCTCATTTACTCAATTTTCCTAAAATATACATGTTCTAGTTAATTATACCTTCAGTGACACTGAAACCACAGGGGAAATTAGTAAGAACATTACTGAGTAATCATTCATATCATTGCAAAGTGTAATCAGTTTTGCCAGTTTTATAAATGCCTTTGGTCACTTTAAATCAGGTCCTAATAGGGCTTTGTCATTCAAGGGGCTCATCAGAATGATAGCCAAAAAGAAAAGGAAATTAGTTCTAATATAGGAAATAGACCCATTTAAATATCTTAACTCATGCACATAGCAATCACTTTGTCTTAATCAACTGTTATTCTCTGTTTTGAACAATGAATTTCCTTCTTCCAATTACTTTCCAAGAAGCATTCTATTTTTGGCCCACAGGATTGATTTTCTAAACTCAAATTCATGATATTACAACCCAAGCATGCTTTGAACTTTAGACTTGTGACTTTTTTGGAATAACTATTAAATTTAGCTGATTTTGAGAGAACATTTAAATTGACTATTATTTAAAATTCTTAAACCACATAAGATTACATTATCCCATATGTAACTATGCATTTACTTTTCTTTTGTCAATAGGAACAAAAGGGTCTGACATCATCAACTTTTAGGGTATTTTGAAAGACTGATGCTTACCTTACTAGACCTGGAAGGAGGTGGGAGGTCCTTGGACTTCCCACAGGGCACAGAACCCTCACTGCTCTTTGGGCTGATGAGGGAGGAGGACTTGGTTGGGGGAGGGTGAGGGAAATGGGAGGCGGTGGCTGGGAGGAGGCAGAAATCTTTAATAAATTAATTAATTAATTTTTCCCCTTTCCATTTTTTTTATTGAGAATAGGAAAAAAAAGTTT
>NW_026067949.1:18748645-18762465 GCF_014885135.2 Alexandromys fortis
CCTTGGCTTCTCATCAGTCCTCATTGTTCGCCATGATCAGAGAGTCCGGTTTTATCCCATGCTGTTTCAGTCACAGTCCAGCTGGCTTTGGTGAGCTCCCAATAGATCAGCCCCACTGTCTCCGTGGGTGGGTGCACCCCCCGTGGTCCTGACATCCTTGCTCTCGTGTTCTCCCTCCATCTGCTCCTCATTGGGACTTTGGGAGCTCAGTCCAGTGCTCCAGTGTGGGTCTCTGTCTCTATCTCCATCCATCACCAGATGAAGGTTCTATGGTGATATGAAAGATATTCGTCAGTATTGCTATAGGATAGGGTCATTTCAGGTTCCCTATCCTCAGCTTCCCTAGGAACTAACTGGGGACATCGCCCTGGGCTCCTGGGAGCCACTCTAAGTTCAAGTCTCTTGCCAACACTAAGATGATTTCTTGAATTTTGCATGCAAATGGATGGAAATAGAAAACACTATCCCAAGTGAGGTAAGCCAGACCCAAAAAGAGGAACATGGGATGTATTCACTCATAATTGGCTCCTAGCCATTAATAAAGGACATTGAGCCATTGAGCCTATAATTATTAACCTTCATCAGGCGATGAAAGGAGACAGAGACAGAGACCCACATTGGAGCACCGGACCGAAATCCCAAGGTCCAAATCAGGAGCAGAAGGTGAGAGAGCACGAGCAAGGAACTCAGGACTGCGAAGGGTGCACCCACATACTGAAACAATGGAGATGTTCTATCGGGAACTCACCAAGGCCAGATGGACTGGGTCTGAATAAGCATGTGATAAAACCAGACTCGTTGAACATAGCAGACAATGAGTAAACTTCCATTTTTAATCATAAACTTATTTCTGCCTTGTAAATAGAATTTTGTATACACGAAGTATAGAATACAGAAGCACAAATGACATTTGGCAATATAACCAACCTCCTGCAAAAATATGCATAAATTAACTAATCCTTTTGCATTCTCAAAATTATTAGGATTTTCCCACACTTTTTTTCTTGGACCTCATACTTTATTAAGTTTTAATCCATTGTGTGTATTATAAATTTCATGAGTTCCTTGCATGGTGATTCAAACATAAAATCCCAGACCATTGCAACCATAACACAGCAAAATTCCAAAAAGACTTTTATTTTTCTTTCCTTCCAGGTATTAAAGAGAAAAATCTCTGTGGGATGTAAGCAGTTACTCTTTATACCACATAGACACTGGTGAATATATAGTTACAGTTCTGCACTATATGATTAATTTTGAGAACTAAAGGTTTTGCTACTGCTGTTGACTAGGTGAAGCGATAATCTACATGGAAACAGTCTGTCAAAGACTTTTACTTTTTTAACATTATTCTAGGAAGATGTAATGATTGATTGGCTTCCCAACATCATTCAGTCAAATTACAGCCTCCTACATGTATGATTGCATATCTTCCACATGTATTAAGCAGTGTCTGTACATGCAAAGAAATCCTATGCCACTTATTTGTGATGATTTCAAACCCCTAACACTTTACTTTCGAATTTTAAAATGTATATTTTATATCTTTCTGAATATGAAAATGAAACCTGAAAATATATGGAAAAGTAAAATAAAATATTTTATTACTACAAAGTGAAAAGAGACATTATATACTGTTTGGTGAGTCACAAGGCAGGCATGCCATTGACAGTTTAAGTTGATAACCTTTTGTGTATGTTTGCAAATATCTTACCATAATTGTATATGGCAGTTCAGAAAAATATAAGTGTTAAAAAGACTCAAATAGAAGTAAATTCTTTCTATTATCAAATGAAACTGTAAGTCAATGTACTTAGGCTAAAAGTTACTGGTGAAAATATTACTTAGTGCATTAGGGAAACAGCATTGGCTTTTAAAGTTTATTGATCAGGTAAATAATAAGCGGCAGAGTATTGATTATGTCAGTGCCAAAAACACTTTGCAAGAGTACACAAATGTTCAAGGCATTACCATTTCTAAAGGTGTTCTGTTGCAAGATCTGATTTAGGAATGGTAAACAGTAAATTTTCTTATGATATTAATACTGGGTCTTTTGCCCGAAGCATTCTCTAAAAGTTCTCTTGTTTTTCAGTGCTCACAGTATGTAGCTAAGTAGGCATTTAGAGGGTCTCTCTTTTATAGCCCTATTCAGCTATGTGTGCAGTGACTGCCTATCTCTTTGGACATTATCAAACGAAGAGATGGTTTTGGTAGCCTGAAGCTCAGCTTCAAAAAACCTTTGTTTCAAACCCATTGTAAGTCGCTGTGCAGTTACTGATGACTTCTAATTTAAACTATTTTACTGTTCTGCAACATGTGTCTTGCAAACATTTTTTTTTCTGTCCAAATAAAAGTGGTATAACATTGGAGTTAGACTTTTCCATTTGTATATTTCTTAGTGACAAGGAAATTGCTGTGTCTCAACTGACTTTTCAAATGGCATATTGTACTGTAGAATCATTTAAAAATAAATTTAACTCCCCACAGCCATAGCTTAAAAATTATTTTTTGGTATCAAATATTAGATATTTGAATAATATTTTCTGTCTGATATGTTCTTTCTAAGACAACAATATATGATGTTAAACTACTATATATTTCTTCCCAAACTTATATTGAATGATGCAGGTTATAATTCAGTCCTGATGAGAAAAATCAGGCAACAGTGCAATTCAAGGCTTATATAATATTTTATTAATCATACATTAAATAAAATGATAACTACATTAACATTGAAAATTATGTTTAAAATTATACTGTGTCTTTGATATTACATTGTGTATAGTCATAGCACATTAAAGATATATTTTTGTAATTTTTAGTATTTTTTCATTAAAATAAAAAGTATTATTTTCATGTCTTTAGAAACATGAAGACTTTTTCACTGTCATCATCCATATTACCATATGAAAGCCTCCTGAGTTTACTTCAAAATTATACACAAGAGAATTTAGTAAGCATATGTAAAGACAGCTATATCTATTTATGAATGTGTATATATTGTGTTTCTCTTTCTGTCTTACCTAACTCAGAATGATGTTTTTCTACTTGCATTCCTTTGAAGCGGGTCTCTAAGGACAGCCTTCATCTTCTCCAGGAACTCATTTGTATGTTTGAAAAGCTAGTCGCAATTTTTACCCTGTTTTCTGGTATTTTAATTTCATTTACTGGAATATCAGATATCTTTCCAGGAAAGTAGTCTATTACAAGTGGCTTTTTTAAAACAGATGTTTCTATGTATTACTCTCAAAAGAAAATTTCTACATTATATAAAAATGATGGTTAGTAGCTATTTGGGAGAAAAAAAACTGAACAACATTAATCAGAACATACACATACACACACAAACACACACTTATATATTCATATGTGTATCTAAGTACCATATATAAGCATAGCATTCAATTATCATCAACTATTATTCATGAAATATGTGCGGCAATTGTCTTGGTTCTGCTTCTATGATGAGATACCATGACTAAGGTAACACTTAGGAAACATTTCCCTGGGGTCTTAATTACAGCTTCAAGGGTCAGTCAATCACTATCACAGTGAAGGGTGTAATGGCAGGCAGGCATGGTGCTAGAGACAGGACTGGCAGATTTACTTTCTTATCTCCAGGAAGCAAGCGGGGGGGGGGGGTAAGAGGGATAGAGAGGGGGAACAAAAGAGGGAGAGGAAGAGAGAGACAGAGAGAGACAGAGAGAGACAGAGAGAGACTAAGAGACAGATAGAAAGAGAAATAGAGAGACAGAAACAGAGAGACACTTTCGAAGCCCAAAAACACACCATCAGTGATACAGCTCCTCCATCTTTCTTAATCATTTGCAGACAAACAGTCTTCCAACTGATGACTAATCCTCTAAACGTAGGAGCCTATAGGGGCCAATCTCATTCAACCACCACAGCAGTCTTTTTGTTTGTTTTTCAAGACAGGATTTATGTCTGTCTTGGAACTTGCTCTGCAGACCAGCCTGGCCTTGAACTCACTGAGATCTGCCTGCCTCTGCCTCCCAAGTGCTTGGATAATGGGTGTGTGCCACAACTGCCCAGTCCTTTACAGTAGTCTTAAAAAATGAAATTCTCTTAACATAGTGCAGTCTAAAGCTTTTCTCAAACTTAATAAATGCAGACGTAATTTGAAATCCTATGTCTGTATAAAATATACTATTTTTAATATCTCTGTATAGAAGCAAGGTGTGGTATTGTGTAAGAGATGTTACAGGTCAGAAAGAAAACATGGAAAATACAGGAAATAGGAGGTTAGACACAAATATAAAATATCCAGTAAAATTTTCATCTAATGGGGTAGACAAAGAGAATAAATGAAAGAAAATATCAAGTTTAGTGGTTACATTATTTTCTGAGTTTATAACATCTTTTCTATGCCATCTATTTTTCCCAATATTCAGTAAGTTTTACAAGTGCAAATGTCTCCTTTGCTTCTTTATGTCTGTGTATAGTTTTATATAGATCAAGCAAAAAAAAAAAAAACTAATGTTGCTCAAAACAACACAATTTAGTTCCTGGAAGGAGTCAGCAGTAATGTTATAAATTATGTCAAACACTTTGGCAAATTAAGAATGGCATCAAAATCAAATATTTTAAAAATTAAAACTTTTGTAGATATTTGGGCCACAATTTGAATTTTCACTGGATGTGGAAATAATTTGGCAAGTAAATTTTTCTAATTTTAAATTGCTTGCAAATATCAGGCTCAACAGAGCATGAAAGGTAGAATAATTTTTACATGATGGGTCTAATGGTTGGGTAAGATCTCCCAAACTTTCCTGAAGCTACTTCACCACTGCTGTGTCTGTAGGAACCAATGTATTTCTCAGGTCCAGAACTGGTATCCTGTGGAGACTATTCTTTATTTGAATCAGTGATTATGTTCTAGTTACTCACAGAGAAGAGAAGAAATGAATCAACACTGTAACTTCACTCTATATCCTACAAATATGGAAAGGTTTATTATTGGTTGAGACAATAAATTCAGAAGACCCAGAAGATTATATATCATGTGCATAGATTACAAGCGAGTAATCGTAATTAAGTTATCTTTCCCAGTTTGGAACTACTATTTCCCATTTAAGATGTGTGTGTGTGTGTGTGTGTGTGTGTGTGTGTGTGTGTGTGTGTGTGAGCCCGGCGGTGGTGGCACACGCCTTTAATCCCAGCACTCCTGAGGCAGAGGCAGGCGGATCTCTGTGAGTTCAAGACCAGCCTGGTCTACAAGAGCTAGTTCCAGGACAGGCTCCAAAACCACAGAGAAACCCTGTCTCAAAAAAATAAAAACAAAAAACAAACAAACAAAAAAGGATGTGTGTGTGTGTGTGGGGGGGGTGTCTGTGCCTTAAGCATCTTGTCAATGTTTGAATTATAGTTGATATTCAAACATCTTAGCTTTTTTTCTTTTTTGGTTTGAGAATTTCATACTAATTTTGCCTGAAGAATCCATTAATGGAAGCTGCAAGGCTTCCTTTACCAAATAATGCTTCATTCTATTAAAAGAAATCTGAATGTGCAGGTAATATACAGGTTGTTGTAATATATAATAAGAACTCTCAGCATTGCTACCTATCTGTTCATATGGGTCTTTATTTTTACTAACATCATTTGTTCTTCTTGTACTCTTTTTTTTTTTTTTTTTTATGGGTCACTGAGGCTTTTATTCTGCATGTAGAACCGCCGGGGCAGGGGTCTTTCCTGTGGCCACCCTAGAGATTACACTGGGCTCGAGACACTAGCTTGGAAGTGAGGTGACAATGATTCGGACCAGTCACATGATTACAAAGCTGGGGTTTCCAGCAGGGCTCCAGGTGGTCGGGCGGACTGAAGACTTCTAGGGAAGCAGTGGCATGGGAGGGGCAAGCACTGGGCCTGCCTTGATGACATCAGGGACGGGGTCTAAGCAGCTGGTGGCTCCAGGGATCTGCATTCACTTTACTTGGCCAGGGGGTTCCTGAAGCACCTGCCAGCAAACTTGGCCTTGCTGCCCAGCTCTTCCTCGATTCTAAGAATCTGGTTGTACTTGGCCAGGCGCTCGGATCGGCAAGGGGCACCAGTCTTGATCTGCCCAGTGCAGAGCCCCACTACCAGGTCAGCGATGAAAGTATCCTCGGTCTTCCCAGAGCGATGGGACACCATGACGCCCCAACCATTGGACTGGGCCAGCTTACACGCCTGCAGAGACTCGGTCACAGAGCCAATGTGGTTCACTTTGAGCAGGAGGCAGTTGCAAGACTTCTCACTGACAGCCTTGGCAATCCTCTTAGAGTTGGTCACTGTGAGATCGTCCCCGACCACCTGGATGCCTGAGCTAGCTGTGAACTTCTTCCAGGCTTCCCAGTCATCCTGGTCAAAGGGGTCCTCGATGGACACCACTAGATACTCCCGGATGAAGGACTTGTACAGGTCAGCCAGCTGGTCAGGGGTGATGTACCTGCTGGCGTCATCAGGAGACTTGAAGTCCAGGTCGTACTTCCCGGACCTGAATAACTCAGAGGCGGCCACGTCCATGCCGATGACAACCTGTTCAGTGTAGCCAGCCTTTCCAATTGCGTTCTTCAGCAGCTCCAGAGCTTCTTTGTTCTCCAGGATGTTAGGCGCAAACCCGCCCTCGTCACCCACATTGGTGGCATCCTTCCCATATTTCTCCTTGATGACATTCTTCAGGTTGTGATAAACCTCTGCCCCAATGCGCATGGCTTCGCGGAAACTGGACGCCCCCACAGGGAGGATCTTGAACTCCTGCATGGCCAGCTTGTTGCCAGCGTGAGACCCGCCGTTGATCACATTGAAAGCTGGGACTGGCAGGATGACTTCAGCGTTGCCAGCCAAGTCAGCAATGTGGCGGTAGAGGGGCACCCCCTTTTCTGCAGCACCAGCTTTGCAGACAGCCAGGGACACTCCCAGGATGGCATTGGCACCGAATTTGGATTTATTCTCGGTGCCGTCCATCTCGATCATCAGCTTGTCGATCTTCTCCTGCTCCACCACATTCAGTTTCTTGCTAACCAGAGCAGGTGCGATAGTTTTATTGATGTGCTCAACAGCCTTTGAGACACCCTTCCCCAAGTAGCGGGTCTTATCATTGTCACGGAGTTCCAGGGCCTCATAGATGCCAGTGGAGGCACCGCTGGGCACGGCAGCCCGGAAGAGACCTTTTGAGGTGTAGAGATCAACCTCAACAGTGGGATTCCCACGGGAGTCAAAGATCTCTCGGGCGTGGACCTTGAGAATAGACATGGCTTGTTTCTGGCAGTCGGCGTGCCGCAGAGGAAGAGCACAGAGGTTCCTGCACACACCCTGGAGAGCGTTCAGGAGAGACGTGCACGCGACCCGGGAGCCGAGCTGGTCCCTTCTTGTACTCTTGAATATACTTCTTGTGATGGATATGAAGCATGGACGAATAGTATCTCGTTTTATTCTCCTCCTAATATGATGAACTGTGATAGGGCAAACAGCAATGCTTGATT
Source organism: Alexandromys fortis (assembly GCF_014885135.2). Classification (NCBI taxonomy): domain Eukaryota; kingdom Metazoa; phylum Chordata; class Mammalia; order Rodentia; family Cricetidae; genus Alexandromys; species Alexandromys fortis. Next base: position 18,756,127 of record NW_026067949.1, read on the forward strand.
TTTAAGAATGTTCCATGTCATTGATTTCATATTTGATAAACAGTGTTTCTTCCTGTGTCTCTGTCATGTTTTTATTCATATCTAAAGCCATAAAAGTGAGATATTCAACTATATTAAAGCCAAAAGTCAAGCTGAATCCTTCATGAGACCTAGTTTTTTCTCATAATAGTTTAAAAAAATTGCCTGAAAATAAAATTTGTTTTCTATATATGAAATTTGTGTGCCTTGAAAGAATCTATACTGGTATGTTTATTGTAGATCAACAAATACATCTTGACTTGAAATGTTCCATTTTTTTTTTAAATTTATGCCACTTTTAGACAGTAAAAAGCAATTATTTAATGAATTTCTTCAAGTAGTCTTCAAATGGATAGTACATGGCTCACCTTCCTTTAGACAGGGAACACAATCTTTTTGATTGATTAAAATGAAGAAATATGTAGCATCAAGTAAAATACTAATTGAATTATAAATATTTAAAATTATTGGGCTACTGTCATAAAAGTATTCTTACATGGAATTGAAACCATTTTAGAGTACGTACTGTAATGATTAGAAAATATGTAATATTTTATTTTAACCAAGTGAGGAGTAAAAATATTACTCCAATGCGATTTTCATGTTATATGCTGCCTTGAGAAGATGTAAAAATCACCTGACATTGTTAAACATTGGCAAAGACAGAAATAACAGCTTGTAGTAATGCAAATTTCCCAGGAGTTTGTTGATACAGATGAACATAGACAGATGGTTTTTGGTATGCAGAATCATCATTGGTTTCTTATTTAACAGAAAAGAAGGACTTCATATTTATAATGGCAGAGCTGATATCAGGAGAATGCAAGTGTTGGGATTTTCTTCCAAATCTTTTCTGTATCAAATAAAGAAATGATTAGAAGATTGTCTTAAGAGTACATATATATTGCTTCACATACAAATCGTTTCATTTAAATGGTCCAACATTACCCTATAGTTTTGCTCATGATCTTGTTCATTATTCCTCAGTTTCTATCAACATAATTACGGAGTGCACTTGCCTTTAGGTTTAAAAGGTAACGGACTCTGTATCCTTATTTGGACATAGGATGACATTATGTTGTTGGGAATCTACAGGTGAGATGGAGGATAAGCAGAACTATAGATACAGAGCAATCCCCCAAATGGTGTTGCTGATGACTATGTTCTAAGGAGAAGGACTCTGAGTAAACAGAAGGATTGCTATTGGATAAACAGCCTGCTAATTGATCATTCTAAAGGACTCTCACAAGGCTAGTTTTTGTTTCCTAAGAAAACCACTTATCTGCCCCAGTATTTCACGACCTCAGCAAGGAAATCTAGTTCCTCATTAATATGAACAGTGTGTATCAGTGCAAAAGCCCCCATGCTGCTGAGGGATGTCGTTCTCTGCTCCTGAGAGACATCCTTGGCAGTTTGTTTCTCAATCAACCTTTCTATCCACAGAGAAGTCTAGCTGTTTGGCTCCACTGTGACCTTGCTAATGCTAGTGTATCCCAGTGTCTAAGCTGGATACATATCTGTACTGTATCCTGCTTTGGAAAGAAATATAAATCCATATATTAGTAATAGTGTAATATGACTGTTGGCTTATTATATATTTATTATTTTATTTTTATATTTATTTTGACCTAATTCCCTTCCCGTTTATTCCAGGCATCAGGGATAAAAATAAGAGAGATACAAAGACCAAAGTTATCAATAAGTGTGAGTAAACACCTGATTAAAAGTGCTAGACTGAACTCCAGAATGACTGCATGCTCCTGTTCCCACTCATCCATTCCCTAGGTCCTATAAAACCTGAAGATTGGCAATGATAAGGCAGGTTTTGCTGTTATGTTGTAGTTAATGTGAATAATAATCTCCCTTCGCAGATTGCTGTTCTTAAAGTAAAGGTCAGTTTAAAAGACCAGTTCTTGATGCTCCTTGTTTGTCGTTTTGGTAACAGGCATTAAAAGCCATGATGCTCTAGCAATAACAGTAACAGAACTTGTACGGAACTAGCAGAGATCACAAGATTAAGCTGAAAACAAGGAGGAAACAAGCACAAGGGTAAAGAAAAGGAAACTTTAATGTCCTTTAATGATGCTTAACAAAAGCGACTTTTGGCAGAATAGCATGAGATAGGGTTGCTCATAATTATATGTAAAAGACTTGTCAAACTAACTCTTCAGGTAAGACTTGTTTCTTCATTAATTTGCAATTTAAAGTAGCAAGATTTACATCCACAATCCAACCAGATGAGTATTACAGCTAACAAACTTTCGAGAAAACAACAATCTTAGGTTGTTCTTCCACATCAAATTTCTAGAATTAAGGGTTTCTCAGGGTAACAATGGAAAAAAAAATGTGCTTATTTAACAAGAAAAGGCAACTGATAGCACTTCCAATCCATCCCATTCCCTTAGGATACTCTCAATCATAGTAAACACACATTACCAAATTATTGTGTTATCATAGGCACATAAATTGTTAACCCCACAGGTTGAGAATAAAATTACTGCCAGCATTTAAACAAATTTGGAGCAAACATTAATTAACTACTGACCAGGTTGATGGATTCTGGCCAGGTCCATCTCTGTGTTTCCAGAAAATGACCCAGAGGTACATTTTGCAGGGGTTTATAAAGGCAAAACTCAATAATTCACTCTTTTCCCCCATCAGATCCAATGAGGAGCAAGTATACATCCTGGGGTAGCTCCTGCCTATGTACCTCCTGCCTGCAAGTGTATATCCTCCCTAGGTTTCTCCTTTCCATATGTGATCAAGCACATCTAGTATAGTTGTGTCAAACAAACTTGTTTAGAAAAGTAAAAATATGTAGCTCATTATCTCCATAATAAATAGTCTCCAATATTTCAGGAAGTATCTGTCCCTGGGCAAGGGGCTTATAGGTTAGAAGCATTTTTGTTTTATGAATCTCCTCATCAGAGTAATTAAAACTTAAAATGTATTTTGGCTATAACATAGTAGTTACATATAGGACTTGTGTTTACTGATTGACAAACAAAAAGTTATAAAATTTAGAAAAAAAAAGTAGCCAAAAAATGTATACGGAAGAGAACATCAATGTATTATTTTATTTCCTTTACAACTTTAACCAAGATGTATCTGTATCACTGAGTTCAGCCAAAGCTGCATTGTTGCAATTAAGTAAAGTATTTGAGTCATGGATTCCTTTAAAAAATTAATAATTCAATACTGAATCTCCCTTTTCACTATTAAATGCTTAAACCTATTAACTAATATTAGAAATACTGTAATTTTTTTAACTTAATCCTGCTTTAGCTATCTTTCAGAAACATAAAAATTGCTAACATTTAGCGTCTCTCATATAACACACTTACAAGATCATTTTCTGTGTAACATGTGTTAAAATTACTTAGATCCTAGTCTTACTCTGAATTCAGTAAGAAATTCACTAGTAAAATTAGAAATTTGAAACATAGCTTCATTTTTCATGTATGTATTAACTATTCTCGCTTTTGGATATTCCACAATTCATTCTCCCATCTTTTTTTCTGTCTCTGTTCCTCTGACATTTGAATTAATTATGGTTTAAAAATTATTGAACAAGTATACATAGGTTATATAGGTCATCTTCTCATAATATTTTGTCTTTATATATGAAATCTTATGATTTATTTTTATATATATATCTGACTATCTTATATACATAGACATAACATCCTAACTTCTGGAACCAAAACCGAATTCTCTTGGTAATGTACATTCTTTATAGACACATAAATTTTGTTATATATTATATTACAATTGAGTAATGAAATATAACTTTTTTTCCATTTAGAAAAAAATTAACAGCCAGAACAACAAGAAGAAGAATACATCAATAGCAACAATAGGGGTTTACAACCTGATTCTACTGCTGATTATAAGTGTAATTCTGGCTTGGTTCGGGTAAGAAGATAAAATGAATCATTTCTAAATATGGTCAGAAACACATTGATACTATACTCAGCTTTCTGAATTCAAGCATGTACGATTCTTCAACCAACATAGTACAAAAGAAATAATTACTTGTATTCAAAATTTGGGGTCAATAAGGGCTACCTACACATTTACTTTCTAATTCACTGAAATATGCCCACTCACAGCCTTGCTGCTGGCTCATGATGCTGCAAGTAATCCCAATTTACCAGATCAATCTAGAAGTTGAAGTCATCCCCAAGTATCTGCATTCTAAGATTTAGGATTACAGGAATATGACATCACACTCAACTTTGATTATCTTTCTGTCGTTATGTTTCTCTTTTAAGCCAAGGTTTTGAGATACACCCAAGACAGAGACCAAATATGCGACTAATGAAACCTCCCTAGTGTTCCGTTCCCCAACACTTAAGTCATGTCTTACCATGTAGAATATGTTCCACATAGCCATGATCCTTTCTCTAAGAATGTACATAGATAGTTGTCTTAGTTGAGTTTTTAGTGCTGTGAAGAGAGACGGTGACCCTGGAAACTCTTATAAAAGTATCATTTTATTGTGGTGGTTCTCTTACAGAGCTCAGTCCATTTCTAGGTGCATGGGAGCATGTAAGGAGATGTTGTGCTGGAGCTGAGAGTACTACTTCTTGATTCAGAGGCAACAGTATCCTGAGTATGTGAAATCTCAAAACCCCTTCCCCGACAGTGACACACTTCCTCCAGAAGGTGCAGCTGTATTAAATGTATTCCCTTCAGTCTCAAGGTCTGGAGTAAATGTGTTTGTAGTCCAGTCTTCTACAAGAAGATCATACTTCCTCAGAAAAGGCCACATCTAATAATGTCACACTCTATGAGCTCATGGGGTCCAAATATATTCGAGCTACCACATTAGTTAAATGGTTATTTAATGCCACTAAATTTGAAAAAATTGTTGTGAGGCAAGCCATATTATAAACAATAGTAAGTGAAAATATTTTTTCTACTTTTTTATTCTTTCTCAAAAAGTCAATGGAGTTGGTAGGATATAATAAGTATAAGCCTCTCTGCAATATTCTAACTGTGAACTTAGGCAGTCCATATGCTGATGATGTGTATGGTATTTTCCCATTGTAGGGTTATAAAAATAATTGTTGTTTTTTTGTAAATAATAAAAGACTTCATAAGTCAAGTAACATTGATAATAATACACTTTATAGATGTATTTCAAAATATATTCAATATAACAAATATATGTATATATCAGAAGAAGTAGGCAGAGTTAGAGATAGGATGGTGAATATAAGTATTTCTTTTTCGGGCTTCATAGGTTTAAAATAAGGCATATAAATGAAAATTGTAAACTTTAGTATGAAGACTTTCAAATGACAAAGATTCTAAACTGCTATGGGAATACATAGCAGCAAAGCTTACAGTACTCTAACACAACAAACGGTTTCCTTTTAAATTACAGACTGCTCGGAAAGATTAGTCAACTGAGAGTAAATGTTAATGATTTGCTTCAGGGGAAGATAACACTAATAAAAGCTTCGAGGAAGCAGAATGCAGAAACTCAGAAATGGAGAGAGATGAGAGTGTTTGTGTCATACAGAAGAACAGAGCCTGTGCCTAAGGAGAGATGTCTTTATCCCGTCACCATGATAAGGTCCTATAGTCTAATGTTAAGGATTTGGAAACTACTCTTAATAATAGTAGAAAATAATTGGAAAGTACTAAAACACAAATTTTTGCTGTATGCTGTTAGGGGAAGTGTTTATGACTTGTGTAGCTCTCTGAGTGTCTTGTAGATAAATAACCATCCATCCAATTGTTTATCTGGTGATCATGTTACTCCTTCCTTTAGAGGTAGAATAGTATCTGAATTCAGGTATGCAATAGGCAAATGAATACATTATTTGTCCTCCAGTGTTCCAATTTATAACCTCAAATGCAGTCTTACCATAAATGGGATGTAATTAGTAAAACTATTTTAATCTATTGGCATGTTGTTATGTGATTGAGACAGAAATAAACAGTAAAATGACTCATAGTAATAAGCTTAGCAAAATTACAGTTCAGCTGTACAAAAATTCCTTAAGAATATACGATTAGGGAGATACAAGCCCATGTTGAAACAGTGGCATATAATATTTTATGTGAAAATATTAAAGAATAAGTTATTAAATATAATTCATATATTTTGATGTCACCTCTGGTAATGTGTTTATTCATAAATGTATATATGCATATATATGTGTGTGTGTATGTACAATATATCAGTACTTGAAGCTTGAAAATTTCTTTGTCCAAACTGTATAGTAGATGTTTTTCTGTTAATCCTTTTTTTTTAATTTATTTATTTATTAAAGATTTCTGTCTCTTCCCCACCGCCGCCTCCCCTTT
>NW_026067949.1:18763139-18785525 GCF_014885135.2 Alexandromys fortis
TAGCAGCATTGTTTGTAATAGCCAGAACCTGGAAACAACCTAGATGCCCTTCAATTGAAGAATGGATGAAGAAAGTATGGAATATATACATATTAGAGTACTACTCAGCAGTAAAAAACAAGGACTTCTTGAAGTTTGCAGGCAAATGGATGGAAATAGAAAACACCATCCTGAGTGAGGTAAGCCAGACCCAAAAAGAGGAACATGGGATGTACTCACTCATATTTGGTTTCTAGCCATATAGGCTTCCTTCTGTTAATCCTTTTTATTGTCATAGACTTGAAGTAACACAAGTCTTACTTTCAGGACCTTGATTGTGGTGAATTTCTGGCTACCTGATGATTGTTTCCACTTAATTTATTTATGCCGCTCTAAACATAGGTCACAATAATCCATGTGGACAGTTTGATAGTCCTGCCCAAATCAATAGCTTCAAAAAAACTCTGCCTTGTCAAATTACGTTTATAGAGAATGCCATGGATTATTGGCATCTAACCACTCGTATTCATTCACACCAATACATGGACTTAATTAATTAATTAATAACTAAAATATTGAAGGACTTATAATGTACATTGTTACATAAGACTTTATTTAGGATTAGTTGTTTGAAATGTAAGAGTAAGTGCACTATGGTATTGGGAACTGAGGTGACCAACATAAAAAAAAAAAAACTGACCTTCTCTGTTAAGGAAAGCTGGGATTTTGCATATCTAAGGTCAAATCATCAAGGCCTATCTTTAGTCCTCTGAGAGTCATTTGCTAGCAAAGTTGTGCTTGATGAACTATAGTTCCTATCTTCTAGAATAATAAACTCTAAATATCAGCAGATAGCAACTGAATTATCTAACAAATTCATTTGCTTGTCATGACTTGCAGGCCTAACATTCCCACTCTTGTATTTTTAAAATATCTTGATTCATAACTTCCTTTGTTCTGTTCCTGTATATACTCAGGAAACTCTTAGCGCCCTGAACATTGAGTTAACCTCAATCTATGTTCCTCAGTCATGGTAACACAAAGATGATTCCAAAATAAGCTTTCACTTGTTTCTTTGGATGCGAGAGCTATTTTTATTATCAAGAGCATGTTACTTCCAAGAAAATGTCCATCCAAAAGGTGGCCCGGCAATAGTAAACCTCAATCCAGCAGCTTTTCCCATTGCAAGGAGACTCGCTTTTAGACTTGTTGGGAATGTAGCTTCCTTGCTTCAAAACCTAATGCTTTAATCTATAAACATTCTTATGTATCAAGGTGATTGATGTGTTCCTGTGTATGTGTATTGTGTGGGGGTGGGTGTGTGGATATGTGGGTATGTGGGTGGGTGTGTGGATGGATGGATGGGTGGGTGTGGGTGGGTGGTAGGTTGGGGGGGTCATAAACACTTAAAATGTAAACCAAAATATGAACATAGTCCCAGTTTTTACAGTTATCACAATTTTGTGTTTTTTTTTTCTGGAATAGGATTTATTAGAATAAAGAGGCCAATCATTTTTCCTGTGTCACAATAAGGTAGAAAAATAATTATGACATGCACATGACCTAAAAGAGCATATTCCTGTTACAATTAAGTTAATCAAGTTTGAATCACATTAGTTTCAAGTGAGGTAGTGGAAACATAACTTAGTTAAGATATGAATATAAAGAATCAGTGTAGTGTAAAATCTTGGGAGTTTTTCCTAGTATGCTTACAGTGTAACAAATACTGTAGCCAAAGTCAAATTGGGGAGGAAAGGGTTTATTTGCCTTACAGGTTACAGTTCCTCACACATAAAAGCCAAGGCAGGAAGCAAAACCACATAACCACTTATGGACTTGAAGCTCCTAACATGCTCAAGTTCCTTTCCTGTGCAGCCCAGATCCATCTTACAGGACAATCTGAGTGAGGTCATTCCTCAGCCGAGATTGCCCCTTCCTATATGTGCCCAGCTGTGCCACGGTGACAAAACCTAGCTGTGACTGAAGGAAACGGGAAGTCTGATAAGGGAAGAGTAGAAAAGAGAAAGGAATAGAAAGAAAAAAATCATGAAAGCAATTGCTTGAATTACCAGAAAAATGGATCTGCTTCTTCAGAGTATAAATGCTTGAAAATAGCTAATTAGTTCAGAAGGCCACCGGCAATTTCATAACTATTGATTTAGTATGCAAGTGTTTGAATCTCCACAAAATCTGAGTAGTGAGGGCCAAGGGAATTATTTCAGAGTGGAGTTTCCTTCCCTCTAGGCAGAATGACTCCCATTACCGGAATAGTGGAGATCTTCTATCACTATTAAACTTTCAAAGGCAGAGAGGAAGCATTTCCCTCTGAGAACATATCCTAGTATCACAAAACTTTCCTCAGAAGCATAACTTTTTCTGAGACATTCCATAAACTGATGTCAAAATGATAAATTTGTGGCTAGGGACATGGAACAACGGGGCTTACACGTGTATATTCCTCTTGGTCAGCCAACTCACTGTGGGAGGCTCACAGCTGTTTGTGACTTCAGCTCCTGGTAATCTGGCAGCCTCTTTTAGACTCCAATAGCTCCTGTGCTCACACACACAAACACACACACACATACACACACACACACACAAATGCTCACACAGTCCAGTCATGACACTCATCCACATAATTGAAATCAGAAATTAACAATTTGAAAAGATAAATCTGTCATGACTTTGAGATACTTATATGTAAATAAAGTGCTAGAAAATAAGAATAAGCAGATGATAGGTAATTATTATTTACTGTGGATTAGTAGCATTGATTATCTTGTATATTAAGAAATATAGGGATTTCAAGGAAGTTAGTTAATTTACTGATCATCCATACAATTGAACCCAAGCAGAATAATTTAATGTAATAAAATGACAAGTATCAAGGTAGATAAAGACTTTTTTTTTATTTTCGAGATAGGGTTTCTCTGCAATTTTTGGTGCCTATCCTGGAACTAGCTCTTGTGGACCAGGCTGGCCTCAAACTCACAGAAAATTTATACTTATTCAGATCCTTAGATCATGCACTCAGATGCACCCACCAATACTGTGTTTAAAAATTTCCATACATCTACTTTAATTCTTTTCTTACCATTTTGATCACTAGAATAATGATCAGAAACCTAAATCTGATTTGATCTTGCCATGTGGTTTTTCATACTTTCCAGTAAGAAAATGTAACTAAGAAGAAAGGAAGGAAGGAGGCAAAGGAAGAGAGAGAGAGAGAGAGAGAGAGAGAGAGAGAGAGAGAGAGAGACAGAGAGAGAGAAGAAAGTGAAGGAAGGAAAGAAAAGAAAGCTCCATAGAATTTTGATTGACATTTTAGAATACTAACAATAAACTTTCTATTCCCAACTTGCAATGCTAATGCTGCTGGGAGAATGCTTTATTCATCAAAATCCCTGAAAAATTCTGATTTGTCTTATTATTAAAACCAGGCCTATAAAATATACTTTTTCTTACTTTCCACATTGTCAATCTTATCATTTGATGAATAAAGAACTTAATTAAAGACAGCTGAATTTTTACCTCATATTGCAGCATTTTAAGCAAATTAGTATTGTAACACATTTCTCAAGGAACAAATGCTTTAATCACATCCAGTAAAATTGTTGTTTGTTACATTACATTAAATTATTAAGTTCAAGTTATAGCTCAGAGGTTTCACAGAAATTTGTGGATATGTGTGTATCTGTGTGTATTCATATGTGTGTGTGTAAGAGTTAGTATATATTTCTAAATAAAATATATGTATAATGGTTTACAAAGACTATATTTTTGAAGTATTTAAAGAAAATTTTCAGTTTTCTAAAAATCTGGACTATTCAGAATTTAATTAATTGCTATTTTGGGAACTATAATACCATAGAACAATACCTAGTTTGCAATGCAAATATGTCCTTACAAATTTTTATTATACACAAATAATTTAGCAAATAAATTTAGTCATAGTGGACTTCAGGCCTCACCATGCTAGGTAGTTCCTTTATTACTAAATTATTAAATAAATTCCCAAATGCTTTGTTTTTATGTTTATGTAGAGTCATTCAGTTTATTCTCTAATGTGTAAGTCATCATTTAAAAATTTAAAAAAATTATATAGTATATGTTAGTCTCCTTGATAATATTTAAGTATGCATTAAAAATTCCAAATGGTATCTAAAATATAAAAAAATAGGATTTTTACTTTGAAAACATTCTAAAATTTCTATATATTTTTCTGCAATAGTCAATAACTGGCATCTGAAGTTCGCACAGGCACCTGCCTACATTTTTAAAGCTTTTAGCTATCATTAAGATTTTAAATATCCCGAGATTTTACTTTTGAATTCTTTGTGTTTAGCTTATTAATATTTTACAAGAGTGATTCTAGCTAATGCCAGATCTACTACATCTTGATTTACTGTTTTATCACATTAAAAATAGTAAATATCTAAGAGACATTTATAAATTGACATGCAACCTAAGACATGAGTAACCACAAAGAATTCAAACTCTTACTCCTTTCACATACTCTATCAAATCTCTGTCAGATGGTCCTTAATCTCAATAAATATGTTTCTTCATCATTTTATTAGGTAATGATGAAGTTAAGAAGTCAGAGAAAATGTTTATAAACTACGTAGATACTTAGATACTGTGATTAAAAACATCAAATCCTCAGCAGAAAAAAACTTAAGTACAAACATTTCAACTAGCTGTCTTAGTTTCTTTTCTATTGCTGTCACAAAGACCATGAACAAAAGGACCTTGGGGAAGAAAGGAATTATTTCACTCTAAACATTTTCAAACTACTACATGATCCTCTTCAAAAAACAGAATCAGGTATGCCACCAAAACCAACCAACAACAAACAAACACACAAACAAAATTTAAACAATAACCAAATAAACAAACCCTCCTGATTCTTTTTTTACCAACTTCTGCCAAGTTGGTGAAGAAATGTTTTGTTTATCTTATATATCTGGTCACAGTCCATGTTGAGGGAAGTCAGAATAGCCACTGAAGGCAGGAAGCAGGAACTAAAACAGAGACCATGGACAAATAATGCTTACTGGCTTGCTCAGTTTTCTTATCTACAAAAGGACCTTCTTGGCAAGAACACAAGAGGTTGGGCATGTATACATGCATCATAAATGAAGACAATATCCCACAAAAATTTTACAAGCCCCCAAATCAAGTTTAAAGCCAAAATTTCCCTAATGTAATTTCCCTATTTTCATGACTCTGGCTTGTGTCAAATTGAAAAACCAATCCAAATTAGCAAACAATCTATTTTAATAAACTCAAGCTGAAATTCATGACAAAACTCACTCGAATAATCATAAAATTTGAGTCGCCCCTAATCAAAATCCTCACCCTAAGCAATTGTTTTGTCATAGAAAAAAGAAGATATGCTTTTCATCATTTGCTTCAAGACCAACAAAAAATACTGGTTGTATACCAATTGTTTGTTTTCTTTTTGCTCTGTTTTATCTTCAATTTATTCTTTTCAAGATTTATTTTCCTTATTTTTAATTATGTATATATGTGTCTGTGTATAGAAATACCCATATGAGTACAGATGTTTGTGGAGACCAGAAATCTACGATCACCTTGAGACTGGATTTTCAGGTGGTTGTGAGTCTCCTTATGTGAGGGCTGGAAGTTGAACTCAGGTACTCTGGAAGATTAATAGTGGCTCTTAGCTGCTGAGTCTCTCCCGAAGTTCTTTGTTTTATTATTATAGTTTTGGGTGAAATATTCTTTTTTTGGTTTGCTTTCTTTACTTTTTTGAGACTCACAAACATACTGATGCTATGCTGTCGTACATCTTCATTTTAAAAACTGTATACCAAGTTAATGAATCCCATTAAATAATCTGTGGTCCCACTTACTCTCTTGCCTCCCTTTTAGTTGCCTGTTAGATGGATAATCCATGTGCTTCAATGTACCCTCATGATTTCATATTAACATTTTTTCATGTTTCAATTTATACAATTGATACTGATTCACATTTTTAAATCTCCTAGTCTACTCTAATTTATGTTTATTGAAATCTAATTTGCATAGAAAATGATATGTTGGGTTTTAAAATCAGATATTTGAATAAGATATGGGTTTTCCATATCTTATTTTATATCCCAGTCTTATATCTAATAGTCTTGATGTCTCAGTCTACTGATTGTTGGAGTTTCATGTCTACTATCACCAACTATGTTTATTAAAAAATATAATTTTATGGGCAAATATTATTTCATCTCCTATTTTCTTTATTTACTTCTCTATTTTCAAACGTATTCATCATAAAAGTTCAATGTCTTTGTCACTGATCTTCAATAAGTACGTAGAAAAATGTGGAGTTTTCTTTTCTCAAATGTTTCTTTTGCTACTATTCTTTTTTTTTTTTTTTTTTGGTTTTTCAAGACAGGGTTTCTCTGTAGCTTTGGAGCCTGTCCTGGAACTCCCTTTGTAGACCAGGCTGGCCTCAAACTCACAGAGATCTGCCTGCCTCTGCCTCCCAAGTGCTGGGATTAAAGGCGTGCGCCACCACCACCCGGCCTTTTGCTACTATTCTTGGTTATTTAGTTTTCTCTTGCATTTAATTTTTGTTGTGAATACAATGTATATTATTCAAAAAGGGACCATAACATGTCATATCCCTTCGAAGAATATGATTTTCCTTCCATTACACTTGAAAGAGTGCTAGTTTTTGTGCACATGTTATATCCCTCCTAAGAAGATGCTTTTCCTAACATTGCATTTGGAAGAGTGGTAGGCTTTGTGCACACACTCAGTCACAGTGGCGATGGTAGTGCTTCCTCTATCTTCATGCAACTGCTACTTATCAAGTGATTCTGAATTAAGTCCTGGATATTTTTCACTGTCCCTTTAGATTTTATTTTGTAGGACTGAGAATACCTACACTGTCTTCAGAGTTTCTCTTAGAATTTTATCTTTTTTTTCTCAAGTCACAAAACCCTCAATTTAAGCAGACAAACATGGGACCAAACATGCTCTCTGGTGTCCCATCACATACCATATACACCTCCAAAATAGTTTTTCTGGTCCAGTTGTTTGCACTATGTCTGTCTTTTGTCATTGCCTATTATCCAAAATACCCCAGAGCCATGACAGCTGATGAGTTTAAATGATCTAACCAGTATGGGTCACACTTCTTTGTAGTTTCAGGAATTTCACTCATTCTTCTTTCAAACTAGAGCATTTCTCTGATTCCTCAATCTCTTCTTCCACACTTTAATGGCAGTACTCCGTTGCTGATGTTTCAATAGCTTACTGAGAAGACCTTTAATTATTTGTTGAACTGAACAATCCTCTGAAATAACAAAATTGCAAAATGCTACACTGAAAATTCTTCAAGAATTATATGTAATTTCATAATGATAAAAAATCAACAGTGAGGGCTGGAGAGATGGCTCAGAGGTTAAGAGCCCTGACTGCTCTTCCAGAGATCCTGAGTTCAATTCCCAGTAACCACATGGTGGCTCACAACCATCTGTAATGAGATCTGATGCCCTCTTCTGGCCTGCAGCAGACATACAGACAGAATACTGTATACATAATTAATAAATCTTTAAAAAAATCAACAGTGATAAAACCCATCTTCTCATTTTTAATATAGAAATGGAACTTGCCGCGCACGGAGGCCCTGGTCTGCAAGCTTTGCGCTAGACCCCAGTTTGTGAGCTTCGGGCAAGAGGCTGGAGGTTGAGAACACAGACGCAGAGACGGACTGACACGCAGACCTTTTAACACTGATACCAAAGGCCCCCTTTATTAGCACCATGTAGGCTTAAATACACTGCAGTCAATGGCCAACAGGTGAAAATCCCATCCTCTGATCCTCTAAACTAGGCACAGCTTCTAGTAACTTTAATTCGAAGGTTCTAGAAGGGAAGAGCAGCTGAAGGCCAGGACTCATTAAACCCAACAGTAACTGGTAAAGTTCTCTTGCTATCAGATAACTATCAAGCAAAGAGTTCTTAATTTTTATCCCAGTACCAGAAGCATTTGCTGTAGTATTGAGACTAAGTGAAATAAATTGAGTATCTGATCAATAAGAACTAAAGGGAAGAAAAATTTAATTGGGCTTTCCAACAGTTGCTTTGAAGAATGTGGGACAGAAATATCCCATTCTTCCCCAGAAACAGAAATTTTAGTTAAAAAATCATCTTAAATATAAAAATAAATTGCTGCTGTTTATATCATAAAAGTTTCCACACAGCATGAAATATTTATTAAAAACTTCATTTTGTGCTGTGGGACAATGGTTTTATCCTGTAAACATTAGTTTCTTGTACTTGTTTAATAAAATGCTGATTGTCCGGTAGCCAAGCAGGAAGTATAGGTGGGATGACAATACAGGAAGTAGAGGCAGGGCAATGAAAACAGGAAAATTCTGGGAAGAGGACTCTGCAGTCTTCAGTCATGATCTAGCCACAGAAGAAACAAGATGTGACTGCCTTGTCGAATAAGGCACCAAGCCGCGTGGCTAACATAAACAAGAACAGTGGGCTAATACAAATTATAAGAGTTAATAAGAAGTCTGAGCTACTAGGCCAACAGCGTACAACAAATGTAAACCTCTGTGTGATTTCTTTGGGACTTAACAATCATGGGAACTGGGCAGGACAAAAACCTCAGTCAACAATGTTGAAATGAATTAAATATTTTGGAATGTATTTTGGAATGTACATACTTTACATTTCTTTTTATACCTGAACTTTCCTTTTAAGATTTAACAAAAATAATTTAGCTCTTCCTGAAAACATCCTTAACTTGAAAAATATTTTAGAAGACACTGATATTATTTCCTAAGAGAGTTGCATAAAGCATAGTTAACATAATTTAGAACACTTTCTGATGTGTGAATCTGATGATGAGATTAAGCTTTACTGTGAAAATGTTCTGTTAAAAAAGCCTCAAGTTTTCACACATCCCATTTATTTAATGTGTTTCTGTTATTTTAGAGGGAAAAAATCAATTTGCATTTCCTTTTATTCAAAAAGCCCACTAAAAGATGAGGTAAGTTGGGTTTGGCCCATTTCTAGGCTTTTAACTAGAAAGCATTATTCTTCATGGGTCCTTATCTCATCCACCTTAAAATCGCTTATCTTTTAAAACAATATAGCCTTAGCTAATGATGCCAGGATTCTAAGGAAAGTGAAAAATGTTTGTAAATTACTTTTTCTTGCACATTTTTATTAACCATAATTTGAAAACTTCATAACCATCACTTGTTATATTGCACATAACAAATATTAATTATTTTGATTACTGATGATCTTATTTGACTGAGATCATTTAAAATAATTTCTAGATGTAGATATATAGCACTCATCCAGTTGTTAATATGTGCCTGGAACTAGACACACTATGAAATATCATTGTACACATAAAAAAACCTAAATAAGATATATAAATTAATTTTAAATTCATTGGGCAAGTTACTCAGTTGTAGCATTCAGATTGGAAATGGCCACATGAGTAAAGCATGCTTGAGTATGTCATTATTTTTTAATAGAAACATTAATCTAGTCATAAAACACAGGGGGTTTATCATCCTTTTTGTCTAAATGTTTTTTGTCCTTATTGATTGTAGAAGATAAAACTGCAAAGGTTACCAAGTTGGTTCTTTAGCTTCCCCAGGTAACTTTAACTGAAGATATATAAGGGACTATATATAATTATATTTTCTACACTATCAAGTATTCTGAGCTATTGCAAGAACAAACTGATTTTATTTTCATTATAATTATTATCCCATTCCTATTTCAGTACCACTTTGCAATATACTACTATTAAACTTCTTTCACCATTTCATCTCCTACTTCCCCTTTTTCAATCACTCCCAGATTTCTCCTTCCTCTTTTTTGTTCAGTTCTAGTATGGGAGTATTGAGTGCTTCATAACTAAATATTCTCAGTTTTCTGCCCTCAAAGACTAGTGTAGCATCCCCCCCCATTCCTTTGCAGTCTCTGTGGTCAAATTTTTCATTATAACCTATGAGTTGTGAGTAGACAGAGGTATGCCAAATATTTCTTCTCTCTAGAAATGAATCTTTATCCATTTCCCATCTGTTACAACAAAACACGTTTTGAAATGAAGGATTCTTTGCTTATATGATTTCATGTGTAATCATTCTGACCTAACGGAATGGAACAATTTTCTTGGCTATCTGGGTATGTAATATGAATGACATTGTACTATCTTTGAGTATAGCAGAATATCATTGCGTTGAATTTTTTTCTCTAGACATGCTGTTTCTCTCCTGGGTTTCTGGGCTGTCTATGTTCAAGCTTGTAGCTATTCAGGCCATATTAGACATGGGTTTCCTTTCCTGGCATGGGCTTTAAGTTGGACCAATCATTGGTTGTCCAGTCCCACAAGTTCTGCACCTTTACCTCAGAACATCGTGGAGGCAGGTCAGATTGTAGGTTGCAAGTTTTGTGTTTAGTTTGATGTCTCCATATCATTGTTGGAAGCCTTACCTGATTAGAGAAGGTTGCCAGTATGATACTTTGAAAAAAAAAAGTTCCCAAAGGGAGTATCACTGATAAGAGGTGTGACTTTGTTGGACTATGTATGGCCTTGTTGGAGGAAGTATGTCACTGTGGTGGCAGACCTTGAGGTCTCAAATGTGCTCAAGCTATAACCAGTGTCTCAGACCAATTTCTGTTGTGTATTAGTCAAGCTGTAAGAACTCTCAGCTCTTCCTTTAGTATCAAATCTGCCTGCATCCTGCCTTCTTTCCAGCCATGATGATAATGAACTAAACCTCTGAAATGTAAGTGAGATATCACAATTAAATGTTTTCTTTATAAGAGTTGCTGTAGTCATGATGTCTCCTCACAGAAAAAGAAACCCTAACTAAGATAGCCTGTTTAGTTTTCATATTCCCAAATACTAGGACTCTTTGTGAGACACACAGGCATTCTAAAAATTCCAGAGGATTTCCACTGCCCTAGGTTTCCACATTGCCCTCCAAATCACTCCAAACGCCAGTTATCTCTCCCAGTACTCTCTTTTTCTATTCCTTTCATTGCTCCTCTTCTCATGCCCACGAGCCTTCTATCTAACCACAAAATCTATTCTATTTCTTCTTCCCAAGGGAGAACTGTAATTCTCTCCCTGAGCCCCCTTTGTTACTTAGCCTGTCTGGGTCTGTGTCCTGTAGGATAGTTATCTTTTGCTTATCAGGTAATGTACAGTTATCAGGAAATATGATGTCCATTTATAAGTAAATATAATAAGCAAATATTCTGAGTCTGGGCTGCCTCACTTAGGATGGCGATTTTCTAATACTGTCCATTATCCTACAAATTTCATGATGTCATTGTTTTTAATAGTTGACTAATACTCCATTATGTAAATGTACCACATTTTTTTTATCCATTCTTTGGTTGCGAGACATCTAGATTGTTTCCAGATTCTATCTATTATGAATGTGGCCACTATAAACATAGTTGATCAGGTATCCTCTGTAGAATCCTTTGTGTATATAACCAAGAGTGGTGTAGCTGCATCTTGAGGTAGATCAATTCCCGATTTTCTGGAGAGCAATCACATGTCATATTGAATTTCATAGACTAGGACCTAGCCCAGTTGCCATTATAAAGACATCATCAGGCAAATTATGAGAGAAGATGCAGAGACCCACAGAAAAACAACCGTCAGGTGTGTGTATGTGTGTAGGATTTCAGGATCCAGAGGGGTTGAGGACACAGCTCATAAAATGACCTAAGCAAGGCTCATTGGGGATCACACAATGAAACAACATTCATGGACTCTGTATGGTATGAGCTAGGTACTCTGTCTAGACATTATGGTTGTGTATCTGGGTATTCTTGTAGGATTCCTAACAATAGGAATGGGGTATTTCTCCTCTTTTGCTTGCTCTTGAGACTCTTTTTCTCCTAATGGATTTCCTCATCCAGCCTTGATATAATGGTTTGTGCCTAGTATTGTTGTAAACTGTGGTGCTATGTGATATAGTGATAAGCAAGTAAAGCCTTTATGTCTGGCTTTAAGTTAAATTCATAGTAAAACATTTGTGTCTGGCTTTTTGAGAAGAGTTTCAACAAAGCCTTTCCTATGTTTGGGTTAATCACTAGAGACAAAGAAATTGTTTAGAGACTGTTTAAACCTTGAAGAGTGGTTTTCTGAAGAGTCTGCTTTTGTGCTATGTATGTGAGAACTTGCAGATGCACTGACCTTGGTCCTAAGACACACCGGGCAGACTTGGAGTATTTACTTTTGATTATGGCTTGTCATAATAAAAAAGAACTGTGATTTGTATGGATTTTTCTGCTCTCATGAGCAGCAAGAACAAGATGACTGGTAGCTGGAACATTCCTGAGTCCCAGTTAACTGTGTAATTGTTAGAATAAAGTAACTGGAGTGAGCTATCTGGGAGTCAGGTTTTTCGGATAAGGCTATACCCCTCTGCTCCTTCATAAAATGAAGGCTTAACATATTGGTAAGGATCTTTTTCTACTGCAACACCTACAAAACAACATTAAACAATATTGTTCAGTTAACATTCCTTTTTTTCTGAAGGTAAAAAAAAAAAAAGGAGAAGTAGATCTGGGAGAGAAGAAATGTAGGGGAGAATTGGTCAAAGTGAATGGAGGGGAAACTGCAGTTGGGATGTAAGTTATGTGAGGAAAACAAAAAAAATACTATTAGAAAATGTACTACCTTGTTTTATGTCAAATAGATATAATCTATGATCATTTGGGAAGAGCAAAACTCAGTGCAGAAAATTCTGCCAAACTAGTCTGTAGGCATTCCAGTGATACATTTCTTTGCTTTCTGATTAATATGAGAGGGCCTATCTTACTATAATCAGGCCACCCTTGGGCAGAGTTTCCTGGGGGCTATAAGAAAGCAGACAGAGCAAGCCAAGAGGAACAAACCTGTAAGGAGTGTTCCTCTAATGACCCACAACTTGAGTCTCTACCTCACGGTTTCTGCCCTGCTTTTGTGATGCCTTGATTTCCTCAGAGATCAGCACTTCCTGGAAGGGCTAGATGAGAGAAGTTTTTTCTTCTTTGAGTTGATTCTAGTTATTGTGATTTATAATAGCAATAGAAAACAAAGTTTAGACAACAAAAAAACCTCAGGTTTGAAATCATTAAGATTGGTTACTTGTTAAAATAACATTATTAACCTCGAGTCTCTTATACATTTGAAAGCTCCTGATATCACACTCAACCCAGTATCTTTAATAGAATATAAGAAATTGTTGGCAGCGTAATAGAAGAATGTTTTTATTTAACGATGCACAAGATTTTTTTGGAAGCACATATCAATTTGTGCATGAGAAACTTCTCACCATGGCTTCAACATGGGTTTGTGAAAATAAGATCAGATTGTCAAAAGTAAAGCACAATGGGAAATACTATATATTTTATTAAAGGATTTATCATTTATGGCAAGGGAAAATGTTGTTAGATGGACAATTAATAAATTCTGTCTAGAATTTTAGAGATATCATTCCTAGTAAAATGAGAAGTTGTTTCAGAGACTCATTGCTTTGGCACACCAATGAATGATTTATTGAAGAAACCATGTTATCTGGTTGTACAAGAGTACTTCGGCAAACAGTAGGACTTAGGTTGATTATTGTAATTCAGTAATAGGGAATGTCAAACTCACCTTTAAACAACTGTTCAGATTCTGATTCTCACCGTTGGCATGTTTTTCAGATCCACTCATGGTTATGCCTCTGCTTTGGAAATGCTTCACAGTGGTAAAGTACTCTGGTGGCACCATGAACCCCCTGGCTACACACCTCTCATCGTAGATGGGTTGAATGCCAGCATGTACAAGCTTCTCTGACAGATAGTCAATGTTGATTCTTACTTTTTTGTGTGATTTTTAATAATGCAAATCATATATGATTTTGTGGATAAATATAAATATGGAATTATACAAATTTCAATCTATTTGTTTTAGATAAATTAATTATGAATTGTTCTTTTTCTTTTAAAAGTTATTAAAATACTATTCCTTAATGTGTTGCCTTTCCTTTAGTTCTAGTTGTCATCTTTTAAAATTCATGGATGCAGATATTAATGGGACTCTAATAATAATTTTTATGCTTCTAATGCCTCATAAATCCATACATTGTTGAATGAATTCAGTTTCCCTTTTTCCCATTCTGCATTCCTTTTTTTAATCTTCTAGGAATCTAAACTCAAGTCTTTCTTTTTAGTTTGTTAACAGATATTTATTCTCTGTGTGTACATATGTGTACTCATTTGTTTGTGTGTATATCCATTGTATATGGCAAATGTGTAAATTAAAAGACAACATTCAGGAGTTGGTTCCCTCCTACCATAAAATGGAAGCTCAGAATTATTCATCGTTTTGAAGATACAACTTTGCCCACTGTATTGGATAGTTTTATGTCAATGAGACATATCTGTAGTCATTTTGGAGAAAGGAGCCTAAACTGAGAAAATGCCTCCACAAGATTCGCTGGTGGGAAGATCTGTGATACATTTTCTTAATTGATGATTGATGTGAGCCCAGCACATTGTGGACTAGATTGCTGGTACTGAATGTCTGCGAAAACAAATAGAAGAACTTCTCCTTGCTGTCATTTCAGTTTTTGCCTCTAGGTTCTTGTTTGAGTTTTTGCCCTGATTTCCCTGGATGAGGGACAAACAGATGCATGCTGAAACAAATACCTTCCTTTTAAAATTGGCTTTGGTTATAATGTCCTATGGCAGCCATAGACATCCTAATGAAGCATTTCGTTGAGCCATCTCACTGGCCCTAACTCTTGGTCCTCTTCCAATCAGGCCCTTTCTATTTCGAGACAGGGTCTTCTTACATCAACCGGTTAGGCTTAGGATGTGCAATACAGTACAGTTGGAATTTGAATTTACAAGAGCAATATTGGAACTGCTCCCTGGGTAATATAATTAATGACAGTCACGTTTCACAAAACAGAACCAAATACCTTTTTGTTTTCAGTCATCTTATTATATGCTTGGTGATAAAGCACATATGAAAACAGGCTAAGGTTTCCTTTCATTATTAGCATTTCTTATTAATTCTAAGTATTCCATTTAAACATCTTTGAAATAACTCAGACATTTGACCACAATTTTTTGTTTTAAATTTTTCACCAAATAAAATTAAAATTGTGAAGAATATCATTGATTCATTATAACGATTGGAGCATGATGGTCAGCTCGGCCTTTCAGGTATCACAAAGCACAATAATTATTTCATTAAATCCATTTCTTAACAGAATGGTATTGTGTTTGAAAAAGCATTAGTAAAACATTTTGTTAGAAGACTGCTTAAAGCTAGGGAAAATTCTATCTAAGCAACTGTTTTGACTGGAAATGGACCTCCTATGGAATCCCAATCTCCTCAACCAAGGCAAGAGTCTTTGCTCTTGTTCTCCTGAGAAGGAAGAATTCATACCTGGAAACACAGGATCAATAGTCAGACTTATTTCTAGAAGACTAGGAAATGAAGTCAGAAATAACACCCTCCTGAGTGAAGAGCAAGCTCAGCTGTGCTGCAAAGTCTCCCCCCACTTTGATATTTTGAGTTATGAATTTGGATCCATTTTTCCTCCATTCGATCATACATGGACTATTCTCACATAACCCCTTCCCAGGAAGGAGTGTAGACTTTCTTAAAGGCTTTCCTTATCCACAATTAAATGTGTTACCAAAAGATGCATTTGATACATAAACATGTAGAAAAGTGTAACTACCCATATACTAAATAAATTGGGGCAACTGACGACGGTGTCTAGTGATAGCTCTTAAGGGGCAAAGTCTATGACACATCGGACCCAGAAGCCTATAAAAAAAGCTTTGCTGTTGTTCACTGGATGTTTTCCTTATTTTATCATCATGGTCATTTTGTAATGGAATTAAAAATTTGTATATTCATTTTTTTCCAGTGTTCTGGCCCCAAGATGTGAACCTTGATATAACAGCATGGGATGCTTGCAGTGTTCTGCAGACTTCTTGTAGACATCTTTGTTTCAATATAGATATTTTCAGTACTTCTATTGAATGTGTCAGGATTTAATGAAAATGAAATTAACATTTGAATATCAATGTCATTTAAAAATCTTTTTACCAGTAGTCAATCTTAGTACTGATAATGAATGTGTCTGTACAAATTAGAAAAATTAAGGGCTTCTAATAGTGAGGTTAATATAATGGAAAAAACTGTTTTGCATTAATGACAAAAATCAAAAGCCTCAAAGATTAAGAGTGATGTCTTTGGGAGAAATAATTGTGCTTAATTTAACTTGCTTTATTAATAATCATTCATATCTTATCTTTGTTCCCTACATTGCAAATGTAAGTTACACAAAGAAATTTTTCAGTATTAATGACAAACATAAAATGTTTGACTTTTTAAAGATTTTTTTTGTCATAACTTTAATAAGAATCCAGCATATCTTATCAATCTAGTTCATTAAAAATTGAATGAATTTCTAAGCTCAATTATCTCAAACTCAAAGAAGTGTTGTGACATATGTGTCAACTCTCCAAGAGATATACGAAGAAGCTGACATTGACTGTATACACCAAGGATCTTCCATTCTTCCACTCATGAAAAAGTCCTTGTTATTGCCAGCTCAGTGTAGATTGTCATATTTGGTGTCACAACTTGTACATTTTCAGTAAAGACATTTAATTAATTGTACATTTATATTAGAATAATATAAGCATATAACTTTACACATTATCATTCTTTAACATGGCTTAATAATTTATTTTTTCTTGAATTGTCATGTTTCCCAGAATATTTTTTCTAACTCTTTAACACAACTCATACAGATTGACAGCAGTCACCTTTGGCTTATTGCTCATGTAACTCTTTTTAAGAAAAAGCTCAGGTGCTATGTATAATTTTCTTTGACAATATGGAAATAACAAAATGCAGTATTCATATCATGCTATTAAGAGCATTCAATAACTTCTTATCATGTGACTTCTTTAAGTGCTACAGTTTATCTTCTTTCACCTGAAAGATTGTTAGTCAGTGTTACAGGGGGAAAAACATCTATCTTGCTATACACCTTGAGCTATTCAAGTAGTTTATATTTTAGACTCTAGAACAAATAATCATAACTATGACCCATTGTCATTTTATAGAATTAGAGGTTTTTATATGTTGTAAAAAATAATGACTGTGAATGTCTTAAGTTAAGAAATGCAGATAATAAAAGCAACAATTAAAAATGAAAACTTTCTTCTCAATCTTCTTTCTTTCTTTCTTTCTTTCTTTCTTTCTTTCTTTCTTTCTTTCTTTCTTTCTTTCTTTCTTTCTTTCTTTCTTTCCCATCTTTATTTTTCTTCTTTCATCCTCCCCCTCTTCCTCCTTCTCCTTTATAAAATTGTACTAGAGACCTAAGTAACTAAATCTTCTGAATTCATGTATATTGGAGGAGAACCTGCAACCACATTAGCAATGTGGTATATTCTAACTAAACATTTGTTATTATACCTAGAGATAAGTGCAATCTCCACTCTTCATGAGGAAACTTATTTTTGCAACAGACTAAGACTATCAGAGTAAATTACAATCAATCAAAATGCAGGGTTCTTTTGCTCAGTCCCAATAAATACATCTAAAATACACACCTACGGGTTAGGGATCATTGGAGAAGAGGCAGGAAGATTGTAAAACCAGAGGAACATGGAGTTTTCTGTGATACTCTCTCCCAGAGATGACAGAAATCACAAATATAAATTCTCACCAATATGACTGCCTAAACATGAACTGAGAAAGGCTAGCATAAATGGACATGCCAAAGAAGATGGGAAAAGGCCCTCATGTGAGTCCTCAACCCTACACTAAGAATAACAGACAGCGAAGGAATCTGAGATCGGGAGAAATTGTCTTTCCCAGGAAAGAGCACAGCAACTATTTATTGAATATCCATGGTCAGTACAGAAAAGAAAGATATAATTAAAATTATAGAATATATATATATATGTGTGTGTGTGTGTATAAATACACACATATTCATTAACAACAATATTATAAATAGAGACCATAAATTTAAAAGATAGTGGCAAGGAACATATGTGAGTGATTGGTGGGAAGAAATAAAAAGAAAGAAATTGTTAATTAAAAATAAGCAAACATGCATGTGACTTAGGAACCAATGAGAGCTCTGATAAAATTTTAAATTTATTTTTGGTAAATTATGATAAAAAATTGATTTAAGAATACAATTTCTGGATATGTGAAAAATATCTCCAGTATTCCTCAATTTACAAAATCTATTACAAGTTTTATGATATCTTATAAACACAGAATGTGAGTCAGCAAGTTGGAAACACCCATACCACTCTTCCACATTTTACTGTTGTATCTTAAGAGCATGATGTTGTCTATTTGAGTGAATAGGGGAGGTAAAGGAAACTCAATAGTTCCTGGTTAATATTTGACTAGAATCATCCTCAGAGCAAAATGCATTAGGATAACCAATAGAATTTGTAACTTGATTATAGTAAAGTATCTTCTTGAAGAACTTGTAAAAAATCTAGACTCATAAGTGGTAAAACTATCAACATATTTTAATGTTTCATCTAGAGATTCTCTCTAACCTATTATATCAATATAATGACCAAGTATATTTCCCATTGCAAAGGCACTGCAAATAAACATAAATGTATGCTGTGACTTGTTACTCACATGTATTGAATATTAGTTCAATAATTAAATAAAAAATTAGTTGAATAATCATTCAACAATTTACAAATATAAATTCTACACCAAAATCTTGGAAGAAACATTAGACTTTGTGCCTTATACCTTTAAGGAAAATAAACATTGGCCTGTACACAGGGGGTGAAAAAATCTTTTAAAATTCTAAATGGATACTTCATGAAATGCTTTCAAGAACGTTATTCAGAGTGACAGTGAATATCTACACTTTGCAGAAAAATATGAATAGATGCATAAGGATTTTAAGGTAAAATATTGTATTTTTTTTTCTATTTGCCCTTATTAACTGTCTGCAACGTGAAGACCACAAGGGTTTCTGTTAACCTGCACATTTGCATTTTGAGTGGGGCAGTTTTAAAAATAGTTCTCTAAATTTATCTATCTAAGTCAGATTGTTCTCTAGCAGACATGGAAACAATGCTTTGTTATTTGTAACCTTTTCTGCTAAGAGCTTAAGCTACAGGGAACTTTAAAGAATTAAATATTTATATGTTATTTTATAAATAATAGTAGAAAATTATTTTCTCTACTGACTATTGATCATTTTGCAAAATTTAGTTGGGGTATAATAATTGTATTTGCCTATTTAACTTTCTGTGCCATTTCAGGTTCTGAGCAATAGAAAGAAAAAAAAAGATAAATAACAATAATTAATTTATTATATACTACATTTAGTCTAACAGATACTAATAGGTCACAGGGCTGCAAATTTGTACATGTGTATAAAGTTGGTAACATCTCCTTACTACCAAGTTAAGACATCGTCTAACATTGCACTATTTAAAAAGAAGAAAGCTGAACATATTCCGTAGTCATGCCTTTCTTTGACTGAAAACAACACTCTCCACAGTAATGAATTATTTAGGTTTATGTTACAGTGTTTCAGTTACTGAAGGTCTGGCCATCACAGTCTAAAAAGTAGACATTATGCTAATTTAATGCAGAGTAACTATGTGCCATCACAACAGTTTATAAAGAAAAAAGAGGCTTGTACTTCATGCTTCGCAAACTGGGGGCCATCTGGAATATCAGCATGGAACATATTCCCCATATTTGAATCAATGCAAAAGTTCAGCATATTTCCTGTTGCAAACTTCCTATCAAAGGGATTTGCACTTACATATTTTCTGCAATCATTTCACCTCTTATAATATGCATAGGTCATGCTAGCATATGGATAGAGACACCCTGGTAGACAAATCAATTATATGTGCTTTCTGTATTTAAGAGCAATCTAAAATGTTTTGAGAGATTAAAGACAGTGCTACATTTACAAGGTACCAATTTATTTCATTAAGATGAAGGTAAATTACCATAATAAATCATTTTCTTGAGGATATTTTATTGGTGTACTGTTCTGAGCAATTGCTTTTTTTATTTTCTTGAAATGAAACTTCTGAAACTTTTCATGGTTCTAGAAGATTTAAAAAGATGCAGTCTCTCAGAAATGGTTACACACAAGAATGATAATAAAAAAAAAGTATTAAGAATTAAGCAGCCCTATAGACATCCTTGATTTTTGTTGGTATTTGTTCAAGTATGGTATGACAATGCCAGAATTTTCAGCATATTTCCAAATGTTTACTTTTGACTTGTATGCTTACTTGGCTTACTATAATGGATAAGTTGATATCAATTTCAAAGCTGTCTTAATTTGTATTTTTCAGATGACTTAGCATTCTCTACACTCGTTGGGCATCTTCTATTCTGAAAGATTCATTCAAGTCTCAAAAATTAAAAATTTGACTGTTTCTGTCTTTGATAATTGTTAAGAATTATTTATTTTATTTTTTGAATCAAATACTAGATAATATATAAATACTATAAACCATATTTTTGTGACTGGAATATTCTAGTTCTTAATAATTGATTTTATAGACTATAAATCTAAGGATTGGCTGATGATTAATTGTGGAATGTTCAATGTTGAATTTCTAGTTTTTATTTCTCTCATAGCTACCTAAGAAAAACTGGAGAAGTACAATTTCAAAATTAATATCTCTCATTTTTATTTCAACCTTTTATAGTTTTATTTCATTAGATAATTCAATTTAAATTTTGTGAAACAAAAGTTGAAATTAATTACATATAACCAAAAAGTCACTCTCAAAAGAAAAGTGAGTTGAGGTGGAGACATAGTAGTAATTGCTGGGAGATGGAGCTGCAAGAATTAAATGATAAAAGGAAAGGGATATTTATTCTGACATACTGGGATTAATGTCTGTATAAGGGAAGGAACAAATATAGCAGTGAATCATGCAGAAAGCTGGATGAAATACATAAGGTGAGAGAATATTTACAGAGAGTTAAAACCAGCAAGCAGTGATTCCATACAGTCTACCCTTTTATTCCCCTTAAGACAAAATACAGGGTGTCAAGACAAGCTGTAGACTTTGAGAGCATCATTACAAAGGAGAGTTTTAATAACAGTATATTATTTAAAATAGCCAAAGCTCTACAATTTGAACAAACGCAAAACAAATCTTAAGAAACATTTTAACAAGAATATACACATTTGGGAAATAAGTCTAGGAAATGATGTTCTTTATGTATGTAATGCTCTATACATAATGTATTTTATGTAAATGACATTGCCATTTAAATGGCAGGAGACAAGAAGACTAAGTCCTGTATGGAAAATCAAAGAGCATTTATTTTATACAAGTTTGCAAACTCGGTCTCTCTGTGTGTCCAACATACTGAAATAATCAGAGGGCCCAGAGCTCAGTTAGAGTTAGGTTTTTATAGTAGTAAAGGTGGGTAAAGGATTTCTAAGGCTCAGAACCCCTGTTTGGATGGCATTTGTCTAATGGTTTCCCGGTGAGTGTATGCTGGAAGGTGACCCTATCTACAACAGTTGGGGTGTTAGGAATTTTCTTTGGATGGTCTCTTCTTAGGTGGTGCCTGAGTAATCTCAGTTTGTAGTCCTTCCAGCAACCAGGTATTGCCTCAGGGTAAACTACTGAGACTCAGACCTCCATTAAACTTACTGTGACTGTGTCCTACACTAGCAGGTAATAATGATTTAAGAACTTCCTTTATGTGGTCTGTTTCTAGAAAGCTTTCCATGGTTGGCTCCTACACTTCTCCCTTCACAAGCACCAATGGCAGGACCCAATCATGGGTTCTGCTTTTCCATGGTTTTAAGGAGGTATTATTGGGACTCCAAAACAATTTAGTCAATAAATCCATTAACTGACAACTCTGGGCCTAATTTTCTGGTGTATCAACAGGCACTATAGGTAGCTAGCTATTTTGTCTCCCATGCCAAGGAGTTCCCCCTTGTCTCAGCCATTCAACCTATTCTGGGCAGGAAGCATTGGACGTTGTTTTCCTTTCTGCAGCTACTTCAATCTGACATTGGGGCATTGTTATGAGGGATCAAGTTAACTGAAAGGCTAGCCAAAGGTAGGGAGGGAATTCAGGCAATGGGCCACACATCAGACTTCGCTGAAGAGACAGGGACATTCATATCAGCTGGACTGGTCCACATAAGCTTTCAAGAAGTCCAGGTCTTGCTGCCATTCACAGCAGGTTGTAGTCAGCAACTGATGCTTAGATGCATCTTGCAGCCCAGTGGAAGACTATTGAAATAAGTTTAAACTAGGAACAGAAGTTAAATTTTATGTACTTAAAGAAAAATCCATTTTGTAGAAAAAGACCTAGTAGCTTTAGAAA
>NW_026067949.1:18785697-18810102 GCF_014885135.2 Alexandromys fortis
ATGTGTGTATACATATATATAGTGAGCTATAGCTTTGTGGAAGGATCTGGATACAATTTGCTGCTAAATTGGCATTATAACTCTCCTAGTCATCAATACTATCAGAGATCCCAGAAAGATAAATAAGTATATATAAGTATATCTGAGTACAGACCAAGTAGTTTCCGAATCTATTAAAAATGACAGGGAAGAGAATCTTAGCCAGACGCATAAGATGATTTTTTTTTTTCCCCTGTGGAAGAGGGACATGGAAAGGACTGGCCTATTTTGTCTAGGCAAAAGTAATGCAATCATTTCTCCAATGTCCTACTGTTTGTCTACAGTCTGAATCAGGTCCTGGCAGCAGGTGTTGCACTGGGGAATCTCACCCAGTGGTCAGCACCGTTGTAATCCAGGTGGAGACATTATGGTGTCCCATAATCTTCTTTGGAGACCTAGGTTACTACGAGGATCTTGGAATCTCTATCTAATATAATAATCTGTTAATCATTATTTTAAATACCATATTCTGCAGATCTCTGACGTATGGGGGCAGCCTATGTATATCCCCTCTAAATGAATAATACATTGGATCTGAATGCCCAAAGAAGTCTGGCTATCCTGCCAAAACACCTTAATGCCCACATCTAGAGTTCTTGGCCTGCGGGGCCAAACCTTGGTCAGGTTTGGCCAAAAGTTGAGGCACGCAGCAGCCCCCAGGGCAGGCCGAGGGAACTCATCCACCAACATGGGAGGGGGCGGGGTGGCAAGCAGCATGGAGGGGGGATTGTTAATCTCTCTACCATAGCAATTTACCCCAGATTCTCTGTTCTGTGTTTGAAATCCTATTGGGGCACATCTGCCTCCTACAGTTGTGGCGACCAGCCTTGCTACATTGTAAATACAAGGCTGCATAGCCCAGCCACCCATTCAGATGAACGTGCTGTGCTACAGCCTGGCACTTGTATGGCAAACCTGCCAGTGTTGCCCCTGAACTACAGGTCAAAACTGACTCCTTTCCATGAAATGCTTAACGTGGTATAGGTTACTTGTCTTATCCCTTTTAGGAAAATCTACCCCTATGCTTATGGCCCTATTTCTTAAAGTCCTGTAAGTGATACCAATATCAAAGTCAAGGAAGTCATGATTTGAATCTCTCCCATAATGCCAGTGTGAGTCTAAGTCGGGACAAAAACACAACAACACACAGACACACAGGACAATGAACAGATAAATCGTCTTGGCACCAAACCAAACTGAACCAAAGATGACAGCCTCAAGCTATTTTTTCGGGTGCCACCTGCCTGTCTGTCTACAGAATCAAGACATCTGGAGCACCCTGCACTTCTCTCTACTGAACTGAGACTTTGGGAGAATTTCACACTTCTCTCTACAGAAACCAGCGGAAACCACCCTCATTCAGAAGGGTCCTGGGGATTTCTCACCAGGAGCCCTGCCTGCGATCTTTTCATGCGTCAGCAGAGATATCTACAGGCTCTTACAGTTCCTGGGCCCACTTACAGAAAGACATGAGACAAAGGCATGAACCATGAAAGAAAATACAGAAGTCTCCACCGGTGGTAGTTCCAGTGGGCTTGGGAGATCACGGATGAGCCCACAAATGTTAGGCCCAGATCTGCAAAGTCTCCCCCAAACCAACAAAGAGAGTAAGTCCCATATGTAAAAGCAAAGAGTCTTTATTTTATACAAGTTTGCAAACCCAGTCTCTGTGTGTCCAACGTATCAGAATAATCAGAGAGCCCCACTCAGAGTTGGGTTTTATTAGTAGTAAAGTTGGGGGTAAGGGATTTCTAAGGTTCAGGACCCCCGATAGGTTGACATTTGTCTAGGGAGGTTCTGGTGAGTATGTGCTGGCAGGTGATCCTATCTACAATGGTTGGAACATTAGGTATTTCCTTTGCATGGTCTGTTCTTGGGTGGTACTTGGATAATCTCAGTTTGTAGTCCTTCCTACAAGCAGATATTGCCTCAGGGTGAACTACTGAGACCTAGGCTTCCTTTAGGCTTATCATGCCTGGGTCCTACACTGACAGATGATAATGGCTGGAAGAACTTCCTTTAGGTGGTCTGTTTTTTATTAAGCTTATCATGGCTGGCTCCCACATTTACAATGGCAATTGCTCTGATTTAAATTAAATTAATTAGGGCATAGAGAAAGGAAGAAAGCAATGTAAAGCCTGGACATCTTGACTAATATTTACTGTTCATATGTGTGTTAAATATCAGGCAAATAAAACTATCTGTACACCTAATCCATTCTTAGTTATTCTTAATGATTGGTATTTTAAAAATTATGTGCAGCATTTTAAAAAAAGTTTTAAAATTATGTCAAATATAAACCTAGAATTAAAACTTGTTTGTGACACTAAAATCCAACACTATATTTTTTTTCTTTAAGTTATATGAATTCCAGACCCAGGTATAATGTGTGTATTATAAACCTAGAATTAAAACTTGTTTGTGACACTAAAATCCAACACTATATTTTTTTTCTTTAAGTTATATGAATTCCAGACCCAGGTATAGTGTGTATTATAATCCCAACTCTAGGAAGGAGAGGCAGGAGTACCATATGTTTGAACCCGGTTCATATTATGACAAACTGTCTCAGTACTTGTCCCACTACCACCAAAAAAAAGAAGAGATGAATAATGAGTCACATATATTCTCCAGTTATTTCAATAACTAAGGGATTAAATGACAAGTGTTTTCCAGTTCACACTGATGTCTTCAATATAGTTAATGTTTTTGAATTTTTCCTGAGTGTGAGTCAGTAGCCTATTTATTAAAAATTGAGATAGTATTTACTTTGTAATATTTTTTTTTAATTTTATGTTTGTAGCAGTTATGAACAAATTTATTTCAGGTATGCACAATGACCAAAAGAGGGTATCAAACCCCTAAAGCTCTAGATACACATGATTTGTGCTGCATTAAGTAAGTGTTGAAAATCAAATCTGATTCCTCTTCAAAGAAAAGTACACGAACTTAGCTGCTGAACCATCTCTCCATCCCCTCCGTGAAACTTACATAAACTAAAAGTGACATAATTTTTGCAAGGTTCTATATCAATAAATTACATCTCAGTGTGGTATTAAGAAGACTATTATCGCAGCTTCATGTGTTAGGAAAAGTGTAATTCTGAGTCCATAAGATCTTAAGGTTTGTAGCAGCTTTGCAGGAGGTGAGGCAGGGAAGCTAAATGCTGCTGCATAGGCTTCAACTAACATGGCAGTTCTGTATTTACTTGCCAGCACAACAACAAATAGGTATTATGATTAAACCAACAGACAAAATACACAAGGCTATTACTGCCAAGAAATGTAAATGTCTAGCAAGAATCTTGGGACTACAATAAAATAGAAAAAGTTCCTAAATAGTAAACAGATATATAGTCATATTCATGCATATATTTTCATATTTTCATTTCAGAAAAAATATACATTTATATTTTTGCTAAATATGTACATATATAATTTTAATAGAGAAAATAAATATATGTCCAACATTTATTTATACACACAGAAATATATGAGTGTTTGTGGATATGCATTCTTTAAAATATGTCTATAAATAAATGAATGATTTTCCTCAGACCTGTATGCAAACATTCCTCATGAAATTTTATTGTTAGTGTTGTTTGCTAATGCAGGAAACTCTAATCAATGACATTTCAGCTTTCCTCAAAGCACTGTGAATTTTGAGAGACAACAAGCCCTAGATCAGTCAGAAAATAGCTTTAAAAATGCCCCTTTGTCTGTCTCAACCTCTGTTTGATAGTTAGGAAAAAATGAGTGTCTAGAAAATAAGTTTGGCATGAAGAGTAAATGAACATTTCATTCAAATTGTTGAAACACAAGCTTTAGTCTATTCTTGCTATGTTTTGCTTTGAGCTTTAATCTATTCTTGGCACCAAGTAAGCCATTATGTATTGATGGATAACACAAATTTTGCTTGACAAATACTTCACACCTTTGTCTCTGGAATCAATTGGCCTGCTACAGTGCAAATGAAAGTGGGGAAGAACTAGGTTGTTAGTAGCTATGAATGTTTGTTTTAATTGTCACTAAACACCCACTCAGCCACTCTTCTAACACAATTGCTACTCACAACTGTTAAATGCTCTATAAATACAAGCAGACCTGTGTGCCTCTCAGCAACTTACAATTAAGTTACTAACATCTGAAAAGCTGATTCCTATAGGTGTTCACTAAGGTTTCTGTCCTGCCTGGTTCCTAGAGTCATTAAGTCTCTCCAAAAAAGTCACACAGAGGTCTATATTAATTATAAAGGGATTGGCCCATTAGCTTAGGCTTCTTATTAATGCTTTCTTACATCTTGTATTAGCCCATTTTTCTTGTCTATGTTAGCCACATGACTTGGTAGCTTTTTAGGCCGAGGTAGTCACATCTTGCCTCTTTTGAGGCTGGGTCATGATTGTGGATGTACATTTCCATCTTTCCTGAATTCTCATTGCTCTGCCTCTAATTCCTGCCTTGTCAATAAGAAGGCTTCAAAGAGGGAAGCTCCACAGTCATGACCCAGCCTCAGAGGAAGCATGATGTGTCTGCCTTGCCGAAAAAGGTACCAAGTCATGTGGCTAACTCAGACAAAAGTTATGGGCTAAAATAAGTTATAAAAATTAATGTGAAGCCTGAGCTACTGGGGCAATCAGTTTATGATTAATGTAGACCTTTGTGTGATTCTTTGGGACTTAATGGCTGCAGGACCAAGTGGGACAGAATATCTCTGTCAACATATAGGTAGTTAATATCTACCATGGCCCCTGTCCCCCACTACCTAAAGACAAAATTTTGATATAGGCACAAGGAGGTTGCAGATCAGTAAGTATTGAAAACTAAAGCCAAATTCTTAAAAATTTTGGAGATGGGATACCAACCTGATTCTTAGACTCACTGTGATCTTGCTGTCAAATGCTAAAACCTATCTACTGACAACAAGCTTCCTCTTGCTGCCATTTTCTTGTCATATACTTCAAACAGAAGACGACTTTACACGTTTACTTTGGACTCATTTCAATGCTAAAACAATCACTCTGACACCAGGACAGATCCAACCATATCCAAATCAGGAAAGAGAAGAAATGAATTTCACCCTGGTGCCTTGAAATCATTTACTCTTTCTTCAAAAACCCTGNATATCCACCTGCTCAGACTTCAGCTTAAAATATGCCCAGTGTCTAGACCTGTTCACAGGAAAAACATTTTAGGATCCATAGCTCCCCTTATTCTTGGCTACTGAATAAGCATTCATGTCTGTTGCTAAAATGACTTTGCCATCCACAAATGGTAATAAATTTGAAATACAGTCTGCCCTTAAATAATACTATTCTATGCTCATTTGCACATAGTAGACATAGTAGAAGTCATTGTCTTCTAATGATTCATTTTCTCTCTCATTCTCTCTCTCAATCTCCCTCTCTCGCTTTATCTCTGACACACACACACACATGTCTTTCTCTCTCCCCCTATCCATTTCCCTCTCAATATTTTAAAATGTGCAAATTCAGGTGAAGGTTTTTAAGCTAAAAGAAAACCATCAGCCCCAACAGCATAAACCTATATATCTAGTATGCGAATTAAGAAGGCAAGTAACAGTGAAAACAGATCAGGGAGACTTATCTAATGTGGCCTCAGTAGAAAAAAGAAAAGTATAAAAAGATCCAATGATCACAAGCCTGTCTTCAAAGTACTAATACAAACTGGAACGGTCAAAAGAAAGGAAATAATTTGGACAACGGACAAACAAGAAGTTTTGGTGTAGCAATAGTCTTGTTGGTCATTGTGTCCCTTCTATTCTTGCAAAGTGGGAGAGTCTTTATTGTTTGAAATGATATAGTAGTTCCCAGGAAAGATCATTCCTGTTCCAGAGTGTGCCTTGTTTCACAACTGCCAGTTGTGGATAACTGCTAGTATCTCGGGAAGATGTGCTATGGTTTTGTAGATTTTTACTCTTCTTAGAATTCAAAAAGTTGCAAGAGAAAAATGTTAAAGACAATGAGTGATTTCTGTGCCTTCAGCCTTGAAGAGAGGTACAAGAAGTTAGACAGATACTCCTTAAGTATTAATACAGTGACCTAAAGTATCAAACCGACCAGCAAATACAAATGAACAGCCATTGGGATTTTATCCTGGATCAAGAGTTACCTTGTGGGCCAAGTAAGGTATCAAGACTTTGTTGCAAAAGCAGCTCTTAACAGCTTGTTTCTCAACTAAAATTAATAATAATGATAATAATAATAATAAACATAAGTGAAAGTAATAAAGACTAGAACATATTCTCCTGTAATATTTACTTTCTATCTTTACACTGAAATTTCACTTGTAGGTGTTAAGGTCTCTTTGAAGATCTGTTCGGCAAAGGAAACAGACAGTTATGGAGATTGGAACTCAAGCTCATCATTCCAGGAGTTTCTGACTTTGGGAAGCTTTATTCTTTTTATCTGAGATTTTTTTTTACAAAATCTCAAAAACACTTTGGTTTTATTGGTAAGCATCTTTCAGAGAAACACTTCTACCCATGAGAGACGTGTAAATATCACGTCTGTTTAGAACAAATGGAGGACAAACTGTGTGTTCTAATTAGAGGGATAATTACTGGGAATGCAACAGTGAATCACTAAGAGTGACTGATGCAAAGAGTTAGAGGAAAAGAGCTCTTTTCTGATTTAAATGCTCTCTACAAAACTCGTGTGTCCATTATTGGAAAGCCAAATTGTATCTTCTCTCCCTCATGATTGTAAATTTCCTTGAGTCAATGGCAGCACATTAGAACTGTACTTCTTCTTAAGCAAATGCATTGATCTTTAACCTTCCTTCTCCTGAGTTGGCAAAATTTATAAAGAAGTATTATTAAAACCTGCATGGTCTTGGTTTTGCCACACTGAAGTGACAGACCTTGTTGACTCCCCATGGGAGGACTGGCCCTCTCTGAGGAGAGGATGGGGGTGGGTGGGGAAAAGGTGGGAGAAGAGGGTGGAAAAGAGGGAGAGGGAATTGGAATTGGTAAAGGATTGTTTCAAACCTACATAGTCTTAGAAGAATTTTCTTACATGTACAGTAAATACACCATCAAAGGCTTTGCACTGAAGCATTTTAATTTTGTACTTAATCAGCAGAAGTTAAGCATAAAGAAAAATTCTGTAAATCTTAAAAAATCCAACAAACCAACCAATCAGTTAGTCAACCAACAACAAACAGAAACCCTTACTATTTAAAAATAAAGTTGAATAAACTTTAGTTTAACTTTCTACAAAGGCAAAATAAAGGTTTAAGTATCAGGTCAAGAGGCAGCTTGCTTCCTATTTGATCTGTGGCAACTGAAGCACACATAATAGAAACACTATTTTAAACACAAAGGTTAAACACTGCTGCATTTTGACAAAGGTTAAATGCCTATTTACCACAGTTAATTACTTAATAGCACTCTGAATGCCATTCTTTATATAAAGGTTAATCTCATATTTTTAACTTCATGTTTCCTGTCTTTAAAGGAAGTATTCATTAGGACTTAAACAATTATCTAATTGTTAATTTGTTTTGATATTATTTATAGTACTTGATTCAGATTATTATCTGTTGTGATTAGATGAGTTTTTTTAACGAGTGTTCAAAAAGAAAATTAATGAAATGAAAAAACAGTGTTATTATAGGTGATTATATGCAAAAAGTCAAAAAGGAGAGATGGACTTGGCATGTAGCAGAATTGGTAGTATGCTTCCCTAACATGCAGAGAGCCCTTGGTTCAAATAAATTGGACTGCGTAATATATACTTGAAATCTGAGAAAACAGAATGTCATGTTCAAGGTTATCTTTCGCTACATACTTCATTCATGCCCATGAGGTCACACAATAAATTCAAATTATTGGAGAGACGTGAGTTGTTAGACTAAATAGAAAAGTCATCAGCAGATCATCATATTTAGAAAATGCAAAGAAAATTATTACACAAGAGGAGATCATATAATCAATTTGATATTTACTCCTGATGCTGTTTTACCCAATGCATATATAATATTTTGCTGCAGGTAATGTATTAATTGCAATATTGTAAAGTGTTTTAGCCATCAGTTTTTTGAATATTGCTAAAATCAAACAAACAAAACAAAACAAATATACCCTGTTTCTCACACCTTTCTCAGAAATCACAGTGAGGATTCAGACACTGGAAGATAATCATGAATTTTGACGATATACCGGCATTTGGGGAAAACGTTTATCTGGTGGTATTGCAAATTCATATTATTGACATGGGATACTAAACTTGACTAAAGAGTTTGAGATCAATTATAAAGCCAATTGAAGCAGTCACTGTTGTGACAGAGTTCATGTGTGCTACATATAGCTTCTTTAAGGTTACATTATAAATAGAAGAGTGAAGCTGGGATGTATCAGTAAGGGATGGGAAGCTCCTCCTCCACTTAGGGGAGGAGCACATCCAGGCACAGGGCAGCCATCTGATCTCTCAGAAAATGAAGACAAAAGTGGAAGGGAAATCAAAACTATTTTTTTCCTTTATTTTGTTAGCAAAGGGACAGTACAGACAACAGGAAACAAAGGAGAGTATGTTAAACTCACATCATTTCAGAAACTCTGAGATATGACTAGGGATTCTTAGAAACCATTTTATTTTAGATGAAAGTCAAGTGACATAAACCCACAAGGAATCTGGCCAGGAGTCTACATTTTACCCATGTTGTTCCTATTTTGAAATGTGTAAAGATTCAGTTCTTCTCACCAATATTTTATTTTACTCACATATCCACATTCATGTTTATTCTCTGACCTCAACTCAGTGCTTCTTGGGAAATTACTGTTTAAACATTATATAAATAAACCTAGGGTCATTTGTCTACTCATTCCTTGTTAAGTCTGTTCTGATCACGAAAACTCATTTGAAAATAGGGAACTAAGAAAAAACAGAATGTGTCCAGACGAAGGCAGTTTCTAGAAACTTTTTACAGTCTTATTCATGTGTTGTGAATGATGTTATCATAAAGTTGCTTGATGTAAACTCAGGTTTAATAAAGCTGTTCATACTGTCATGGAATCGATTACAAAAGGTGAAATGCTTGGAGTTAAATGGGCTGATGTCAGTTTTCTGTCTGTGACTAAATAGTACATGATCTGGAAAACCCCAAGTATTAAAGGCTTAATTAAAAAAAATTATAAAGGTTTATGTAATTCATGTTGATTAGTCATATAACAGCAAAGAAAAGATGAAGAAATATTAAGTTCATATGTAGAAGGATAACGTTAAATTAACCTACTTTAGTTTACCTAGTTAAGGTAATTGTATAACTTTTAATTAATTTTTTGTTTACTTTACATGCCAACAACATATTTCCCTCCCTCTTCTCCTCTGGTTCCCTTCCCCTACCTTCTATTTATCCCTCCCATCCACTCCTGTTTCTGTTAAGAAACTGACAGGCCTCTCATGGGAATCAGCAAAGCATGAGACATCAAGTTGAAGTAGGTCCAAGCTCCTCCCCCTGTGTCAAGGCAACCTAGTATGGGAAATAGATTCCCAAAAGTCAGTTCAAGTACCAGGGGCAGGTCTTGACCCGACAGCTAGGATACCTAGAGACAGAACCTGGAAACAATCTAGATGTTCCCTTTGTAGCTACAAAAAAATTGGATTAAGAAAATATTTTATACAACGGAGCATTACTCAGTTGTGAAAAATAAACAGTAACATCATGAAATTTGCAGACAAATGGATTAAACTATGGGAAAAAAAACATCTTAATTGATATAATCTAGACTCAGATAGACAAATGTGTATGTATTCACTCATAGGTGAATATTAGGTATGAAGTAAAGGATAACCTGGCTACAATCCACAGTCCAAGAGATAATAAGTAACAAGGAGGGTCTGAAGATGAATGCATGGGTTTCCTTTCGAAGGAGAAACAGAGATCTTCTGAGTAAACTGAAGGCAGGGGAGGAAGAGGGATAGGAACATGGGCTGGACTAGTTGGGGGCAGGACAGAGAGGGGGAGTAATGAAAAACATATTTTATGGGGGCATCTTGGGGTTAAGGGGGAAACTGGTGCCAGGGAAACTTCCAGAAATCCACAAGGATGACTCCAGCTAAGACTCCTAACAATAGTGGAGATGATCAATGAACTATCCTTCTTCTGTAATCAGATTGGAGAATACCCTAATTGTCATTAGAGAATGTTCATCCATTAAATGATGGCACATATTTTTATAAGATGTTATCTTTATGGCAACTTTTTGGCAGTGTTTAATAAGAGAAAAATTATTTGTAACAAATTCTATTTTATTGAAATTTATTTTGTGTAACTTGAGTGTTATATTTAAAATGTTACTGTCAAACCATAGGTCATCTTGACTTTCTTGTAGGTTGGGAGTTCTCAACCTTCCTAATGCTGTGACCATTTCACACAGTTCCTCATGATATGGTGATCCCCAAAGATAAATTATTTTCACTGCTACATCATAACTGAAATTTTCCTGCTACTGTTATGAACCATAATGTAAATAAATACCTGTATTTTTCTATGGTCTTTTGGAGTTGCAATCCATATGTTGAAAACCTGTATACTAGGCTGTTATAATTTCACATTTTTAGATCTTCAACTACGTTGATTTGAAAGTTGTGAAAAACTTATATTTCAATAAAATATGTGGGATTTAGCATAATAAAGCTTTAAAGTGCCCTCACAAGTTTTAAAGTTGCCATTGCAAAGTCTTTGATAATTATGTTGAAGCCCAATTGATTACTTTCAATGGTTTGCACATTTTACTTGCGATCAAAATGAGAAGAACCCGATCCCCATAAATGAGCTTTTTTCTCGCTTCCCCTCTTGAGAGTGCCTTTGGTGTGTACGCCAGTGTGCTTGTGCTTTCTCCCATGGTGCTTGTGTTCCAACTCTCTTCATCCTTGATTGTGCTACTTTTCTCTCTCTGGCTTTGTTCTTACTCAGTTTGTACATCCATGAGCCAATTTCTCTGGGAAAAAAAAAGTTTCACCAAAGATAAACTTTATGGATTTTTCTAACTGATATTAACTTTTAAGTTTAAAAGTTTCAGTGACTAGAAATGAAAATGTACTGACAGACAAAGCGACAAATATAGAATGGTGTCTAATTTATACTTTAAAACTGTATACTTTGAATCAAAAGAGACTTTATTCTAATAACATAATATCCAGAAAGTGCATTTTGTTGTCCTGCAATGATGTGGTTAAACATTCAAGTTTAACAGCTAGAACTTTTCTTCAGTGATTTCTCTTCAGGTGGGTAACAAGAGCAGAGAAGCACACCGAAATAGTGAGTACCCAGGAAGGCCAGGCATATGTCAACTTCCCACAGGATTAATTAACAGAAACAGCTGTTAAGGATTATACCATTTCATACTTGACTTTTGCCTACTATGTCTTACCATTGTGCATGTCAGAGACAAACTCTCTTTCTAACCAATAGGATTCCGTAGACTGTAGCTTTGTATTAACAAATGAGTTCAATCATGCAATCACAAACTCTGTTTTGATTGGTTTTTTCTCCATCACACAGACAGTAAGATTGCATACATTCTACAAATATGGTAAATGTCACTAAGTAACATTGAGCTGTTCAAAGTATATTAGTATTATTAGAATAACTGTTTTATAATATTTGAAATAATATCTTGAACATGCTAGTTCACAATATAAAAGCTTTGAGGAAATCACATGAATTTGACATAAATTAATGTAATGGTAGAATTTAATCTTTATAATATTTTAAATATGGAGCATGATAGATTAGTAGACAAAATATTAAGAAAAATCAGTTTATAGTTGTCAACATATATTAATATGCAACCATGATTTTAACCAATATATACTTAACACAATTTACAAAATAAATTAATGTGATTTTTTCATTTTAAAACAATAGATATGTGAAATAAGTCAGATCAAAGGAATATTTAGCTATAAAATATTAGAATTATTTTTAAAAGATGTAAACTTTAATTTTAATAATTTAGGTTTTATACAAGAGCCATTAACCTGGCCTAAATTTTTTAATATAATTTTAAGAAGTAAATTTAAGAGCAACAACATTAATATTTTTAATCTTATTTCTTTAAGAAAAGTAAGAGTTAGGATATTTCTCTTTTATAGTCTATTTGGTGTGTATGAAGTTCTGATTTCAACCACTATTGTAATAAATAAAAGAGAAAAAGAAGGAAATCTAAAATAAATGAAGTAAGCATAATAAAAATTTTGAAAATAAAAGATTAAAACTGTAGACTGAGCCATAAATGTCACTCCTCTATAGAGGATTTCATATGCATGATAAATGTGTATGGAGCTCATAATTTATAGACACAAGTAAAAGTCCTTTTGAGCAACTTTCTAATTCACATGGCATTTATTGCAGTAATAGTTTTGCTTTACTTAGCTATAATAACATTTGGTTAAAGGCTTAATAATGATTTATCTGAATTACTTAAAAGCAAAATGTTTCTATGTAATAATGATTTACAGAAGCCTCATTGCCTGCTCGAGCCAAATGCAGTGTTTTAACTGGTTCAATGTTTAGCACCACACCAAATTCCCTCATGCATTATAATTTATTACCCAAAATTGCTTAGAATTATTTGGATGAAAAACATCAAAGTCATTGACATTCAGTTCAAGAAACAAAGTCATTTGAGGAGTAATCATGAAATTTGTAGCTCAGAAACCAAAATAAACTCCTCATTTTCACACTAATTATTTTCTGTTGATATAGGAAATGCTCCCTGAGTAGGTGACATTTACATTAAGAGTTGAAAGATGATAATGAGATAAAGAGGAAATGCTCATCAGAAGTAGGACTGTGCTTGGTTCAGTATCTGATAGAGCCAGAGGAACTGTCATTTCAAATGAAACTCCTGAGTGAGACAAAGAATATCCCTGGGTTTTACAAACTGGACAGGAAATTAGTGATATTGGTGACTCAATATTACTTTAGTTTTTTTTTTCTTTTTTTTTTTTTTTTACTTTTAGTTAAAATATGTTGTGATCTAGTGCTTTTTGGCAGGGTATCAGTGTTTCAAAAAATCTGAGTAAATGAAGAAATGAATGCAGACATTCTAAAGCTTGATTTATTTTTTAACCAGGGAAATAATGCAATATGCAGATAAGATTAAATTCACTATATAAGAGTTTAAAAATATTGTATGGAAAATACAAGACTGCTTTATAAAACAAACAAACAAACAAACAACAACAACAAAAAAAGAGCTATGGTTTGAATTTTAAAGAGACTCCAGCTGGTTGGTGGTATCGTACTGTTTGGGAATATAGACTTTGAGGTTTTATAGCCTGATCAGACATCCTGCTCTTTCTGTGCTTTGTTGACCTCTGCTGCAGTGTGATGAAGAAGCCTTCTGTTGCCGCATCAAGGCCTTGCCTACCTGCTTGTGTTCCTGACTGTGGTGGATTCCACACATTGGGAAACCCAAGACAAAATAAAGCATTTCTCTCTAAAGTGCTTTTGTAAGGGCATTTTAATTACAGCAATAGAAATAAAACAACTGCCTTTGAGAACTGAAAAGAATCACCTAAGTAGCAAATAAAATGCTGAGAAAACTCAGTGCAGCTAGTTTTGTGCAAAGACTATTCAAATATTTCCTAATATAAATTTTATGTCAAGATTTTTTTTGTCTTTATTCTCACTATATTTTTTTAGATGGGTCTTACCTTGTAAACAAAGGTAGACTTGATTGCTAGGTAAACTTTCTGCCTGAGACTATCAAGTCCTGGGATTACAGGCACAAATCATCATGCCTGACTCAAAGCTGTTTCTAATATAATTTTTCATTAAGTAAATCAGTAGAAATTAAAGCAAAAATAACCACGATTACTCTAAATATGCTCTCTACTTATGAAGCTTCATTCTCACTTTTAGATAGGCAGTATTATATACTTATCTTTCTACATTAATATAATAATGGAAGAATCAAGTACTGGAGTTGTTCCTACCATCACAGCTTTTCCTTAAGATGGATCCTATCTCCAGGCCATTCAAATTGTGTTGACTTTTCAGTTTGTTTTTTGTCACACTTTCTGCTCTTGTTGATTCAAATCTTAGCAGGCTCAAATATAGTGGAACTAATTCTTACTTATATCAAGAATATCCAAGCATATCTATTTGGGGCATCTACAGATGTACGTGCATATATCAATATATTATTTAGCCTTGATTTATTGTATCTTTCATTTTTCTGCACAGAAGTAGACAAGAGGTATGACTGTAATTTATTATTCATACATTGGCTACTGAATAGCTTCATCTCTTAAGGTTGGATAAAGTGATCTGGAAAATTTCCATCAAACATTTGCCTAAGCATCAAAGCATTGAAATTAAAATCATATTACAATAAATCTTGCACTAGCTGCTATAAATATTAGTGGAAATTGGTGGTGACATGATTTTTGGGAGACATTTCAAATTCCGTTTCTCTGATTAATTGATTCCATGGACCATTAAGTATGCTGTTTAATTTCTGTGTGCCTGACGTTGACATGTGAAGAATGTGAAGGAATTTGCTATGACGTAAGCATTATTTCCCGGTGGTGAAGTTGTATAGTACTTTCCTAACCTCATTGCTTCTTCAGTCTCCACATTTTTCAAACTTCACCAAATAAGTTCAGACAGTGATTGAATATTTCAATTGGTGTGGAAACATTTTTAGTGCAGGCTCCATCAAAAGTCCAGTTAACATTGGCCCATGAAGGAAAGTGAAAGGCAATAAACATGTTGACTTACATTCAAAAATACTTCAGAAAAACAAGAAGAAAAGGAATTATATTGCATTTTCATCAGTTTAGTTGTAATGTAAAAAAAAAAAAGAAACCCTTGTATTGTGTAAATCTTTTGTGCACAAATGAATGTGACAATATTGATAGGAATAAAACCTTCCTCAGAGGAACTAGAAGCCATTCTGCACTGAAGTATAGGCTTTAGTCTGTTCCCTGTTGAAATTAAGTGAAGTATAATACAAGCAAACAAAACCATAAATTCCTCAAATAGCAATGTGCTATATAATTAAACTTTTAATTTTGCTGCCACTCTGTTTTGAGAAAATGGAATATAAAATGTTCCTCTTTAATGAGACACATTTATTCTATGGGAGACTAGTCCATTCTAAACATCCTTTTAAATTGAACCAAATCTCAATAACAAAAACAAAATGCACTTCTACTTGAGTCAAAGACCATTTTAAGTGGAGTTAAAGTGGCTATGTACATAAGGATTGTAAAAGTGAATAAACGTCACTATTGGAAGGATGAGAATGTGCTTCACTGCTAATATTTTCAATTCACATGTCTAGAAATTGCCTGTAAAATGCTTATCAGCAAGCACTTATTTTGGTTCTCTAGCAATAAAATTTGGATCTACTGTTTTTCTCTTTGTTAAACTCATGATTCACAACTGGAGGGGGGTGTTCTTCTTCCTAGTATGTGCATATTTGGCAATATGTGGGTTTGTGATTTCTTGATGACAATTAATATCAAGTTACAAGTTGAGTAGAAGATATGAGTACCCACTAATAACTGAAAAAAATACTATGTTTAGGGAGGGGGATTTGATTGGGGGACGGGGAGGGAAATGGGAGGCGGTGGCGGGGAAGAGACAAATCTTTAATAAATGAATAAACTAAAAAAAATAAAAAAAGAGAAATTACTTTCTTTCTAGCAGCCTAATTTGAAAGTATTGTGTTGATATTTCAAAAATACTGATTATAAATGTTTAGACAAATATATTGAGAATAATTTAGTAATCTAAAGTGCGTGAAACATTGATTGTTGAAAAGTAGCAATTCAAAGTCCATACAACTAGAAGGTATTCATGCTCTATGATTATTATAATATTTTACAAGTTGCTTTATTTCCCTGCTGGCTAGTTCAAAGAAATACATTTTTTTGCAGATTGCATTGAATTCCTTCATGTGATTTTTCTTTTACATAAATAATTATTTACATATTAATTGTTATATTACTTACTTAGGAAATATTTAAATTTTAATTAATTATCTTGAATTTTGAATTCAGATTTGGAAGACATTTAGAAAACTATCTTTGTATTTAGAATTTGTGCTTTACTGTGGAGGGCAAGTGTATAAAA
This sequence comes from Alexandromys fortis, assembly GCF_014885135.2. Taxonomy (NCBI): domain Eukaryota; kingdom Metazoa; phylum Chordata; class Mammalia; order Rodentia; family Cricetidae; genus Alexandromys; species Alexandromys fortis. The sequence goes on from NW_026067949.1 coordinate 18,801,846, forward strand.
GTGTGAATCAGAAAAAGTTAGATGCTATGAATAATGTGTCAAAGATGTGCAGGGTAAAAGTTTACTTGTTTTAGATTTTTACAGTTTGTATAATTCTATTAATATGTAGTTCAGGAAAATTAAAGTCAGCTTAGGCTGTTAATACTGACAATATTGGCATTGGGGGAAGAGAACAACGGCTGAACAAAATAAAAGTCATTTCTGTCCTGTCTTGATTGGATCAGGCCCCTGCATGTGTCACTGTGCAGAATCTTTATGGTCCTTCACAAAAATTTTATATTTTCCTGGTTATTTATATTTTTGCTATTCATTGTTAAAATTAATCCCAATGACATGTACCTTACACCAGGTTTACACAATTGGAATAGCTATCTGATACAAATATTTACTTATGGGAATCTGTGGCAAACTTTCCAAGGATTTGGTTAATTTAGACACTTTTTATTTTTATTTTAAACTGCTGCTTCAGGGAAATCAACATTTTAGATTTTCTTTCAAAAAGCTCAACTAATTTTTTTTTCTCGTGGAAGATCCCACTGGAGTGCATTAATCTGTCCAGTTCACTACAGTAATAGTAAAGAAAGCTGGGGGTAAACTACTCACTGGCTTCCACAATTTCTGTATTTTTGATAACATCTCAGGCACTGTTTCAAAAAAAAAAAAAAACAAAACAGGGCAAAATAAAAAACTAAAAAATATGAGGAAACAAAAGAAAAACAAGAAAAGCATGAAGGTGAGTGAAAATTTATCTTAGAAAATAGATTATTATAATATATAAAGAAAATTAATACTGGGGCAAACAAGACTTAAATGACAAATAATTTCAGATGATTAATGTAAGCCAAGTGCTCGTGATGATTTTATCTAAAATACAGAGAATTAAGACATGTGCACCTGGTCATGAGCTTGTGTCTTAAGTTGATTTTTCATAGATTAATTTCTTCATTTTTATCTTCAATTTCTGCCGTTGAAAGTAATGTTTCATACAGTATATTCTAATCACAATTTTTCTTCCATCTCCAACCAGATCCTTCCCATCTCTCCACCCATCAAATCTCAAGTCTTCTTTTCTATAGTTTTTCTGAATACAATCAGGAAAAGGAAAAGTGCCAAAATTTAGCAAGCAGAATAAAAGGAAAGAAAGAAAACCCACAAGAAGCACATACACACATCCTTTGTTTGTAAATGTCTCACATCTTCATTATCCATTCATCTGTCAATGGACATTGAGATTTTTTTTCTTAATTTCTGGTTATTATGAATTGAGCAATGACGAGGGTGATGGGGAAGTGTCTCTGTGGAAGGATAAAGCCTTTCTTGGGGTGTATACCTAAAACCGTGTAGCTGGAGTTAGACAACTCCAGATTCCCGAGGATCTGCCTAACTGATTTCCATAGTGCCTGTACAAGTCTACACTCCCACTAACAAAGGATGTTTTCTCTTTATGCCATATCCTTACCAGCATGAGATGTCATTTGTTTTATTGTTCTCATCCATTATTATTGGTGTAAACTGAAATCTCAAAGTAGTTTTGTTTAGAATCTCCTTGATAACTGAGGATGACTGTTGGTGTGGGGCAATCCTGTATTCTGTCAATTATGTTTTAAATAAATGCTGATTCACTAGTAGCCAGGCAGGAAGTATAGGTGAGACAACCAGACAGGAAGTAGAGGTGAGGCAATGAGAACAGGAGAATTCTGGGAAGAGGAAAACCCATTCCTCTGCAGTTCTGCCCAGACACAGAAGAAGGAAGATGTGACTGCCTCACTGGAAAAGGTACTGAGCCATGTGGCTAACAAAGATAAGAATTTTGAGTAAATAAAATTTATAAGAGTTAATAAGATGCCTGAGCTAATGGGACAATCAGCTTATAGTTAATGTAGACCTCTGTGTTATTTCTTTGGGACTTAATGACTGTGGGAACCAGGCACAGAAAACTCAGTCAACAGTCGATCATTCCTTTAAGTGTTTTTCTGCCATTTATGTATCATTATCTATCAACATTGAAAACTTACTGCTTAGTCTATACATTATTGTAATGTGGTTATATTTTTCTTGATAACCAGTTTCCTTGCTTTTTTATATTGTAGATATTAACCCTCTTTCATATATGAATCAGTAAAGGTCTGTGAAAGATTACTTTTAGAACAAGTGTAGGGAGGGAATACATGTAAAAGCAAAAATTGTGAAGAATTCCAAGTGAGGTTTGAGAGATAGCTGAGCGGATGAAGTGCTTTCTATGTAAGAGTCTTAGTTTAGATACCCATCACTCACATAAATGTTGATAGGGTGTGGATGACCGCCTCCAAATCCACATTGATGAGGGTGTAGGCAGAAACAAGACAAGAATCTCGTATCAAACTCAAATTACTAGAATAGTCAAATTGATGATCCAGGAGTGCAAGTGAAAGATTATATCTCAATCTATAAATAATAAAATGGTCAAATAGATAAACAAAAATCAGCCTCTAGCCTCTACACATACACACACATTCATCATACACACGTAAATACGCAAAAGGCAGAGATAGAGAAAGAGCCCACTAAGAAATGTATCTAAAACAAGGGCTTCTTTCCAATGCAGTGACATCCCATTCAAATGCCCTGACATGAGATGATACATGACATTATTGAAAATTTGTATGTAGAACAGAGGTACACAAGTCAAATATTGCCAGTAAGGTCTTAGGTAGATAAGAGCATATCAATGGATTGTAGGAAAGCAGATTATAAGAGGGAAAGAATGCTGCTCAGAAAGTGAAATATGACTGGTAGGATGGAAAGGGACAAGTTTTCTTTCCTACACAATAAATAAGAAAAACAACCTAAGGTGAATGTAGGAAGCATTAGTCAGTTGCCATAGCTACCACATAAGTCACGAATGGCATGTTCTATGCTGAGACTCAGGATAAGTAAGATTCATATAGTTGATGGTATAGTTCTCTTTAAATATGAATCATAGCCTGACTGATTGGGGAAATTGGGAAGATAAACTAAAACTTATTCAGTTTTAGCAACACTTAAAAAATACATTCTGAATAAAAAAATCTGTTTATCAAGTCTTCTTTTGCATTTTTCATAAATGTAATTAAGGTATTTATAGCTCAAATATAGAATCCCTTATTTGTGGAACTACAGATTATGTTTTAATACACAATTAAAATGAATCATCCTACATCAATTAATGCAAAAAAAGAAGATAATTTGCCATAGGTATGCTCTTTTGATTCAAAGAGATATGTCTCCATAGGTTTATGTATGTGAGTATGTGTTCCCCTGTTTGGGGTACTGTTTGGGAGGTTATGGAACCTTTAGGACATGGGAACTTCCTTGAGAAAGTACATAACTGGGGCAGGGTTTTGCAATTTTATACCTTTTTTCTATTTCCTGTTTTCTCTCTGCGTGTTTCCCACATGCTGTTGGGATGGGATCTCTCAGCTCCCTGCTTTTGTTGCCTATTCATCACTGACATGATGTGGGAGTCTTCTGTTTTGTATTGATTTCATTGGTTAAGTAAAGAAACTGCCTTGGCCCTTTAAAAGGACAGAAAATTAGGTAGGTGGAGTAAACAGAACAGAATGCTGGGAGAAAGAAGAAGAGTCAGGCAGTCGCCATGATTCTCCCACCCTACACAGATGCAGGTTAAGATCTTCCCTGGTAAGCCACCTCATGGTGCTACACACATTATTAGAAATGGGTTAAAGTATGATGAGAGAATTAGCCAATAAGAGGCTAGAACTAATGGGCCAGGCAGTGTTTAAAAGAATACAGTTTCCGTGTAATTATTTCGGGTGTAAAGCTAGCAGGGTGACGGGACACAGCCCACTGTTCCTACTACACTGACATATACACTTCTATTCCTTTTCATTTCTAAGCCAAAGCAAGCACTTGCTTAATCTGCTTTTGGTCGTGTTATTTCATCATAACTGAAAAGTAACTGATAAACATGACCAGAGAACCATCTCTTAGGGGATTATAGATTATATCAAATCTACTGTGAACATTAACCATCACAATGTTCTGACCTCTTATGGCACTAATGGTAGACCTGGAGAAAAAGTTTAGATCAAGGATTATAGTTTCAATTTGACATCTGTGCCCTTAAGATAAGACTGAGGGTATAGGAAGAAGATGCCACCTGTCAATAAGAGAATAGAGGTTCACCATATGCTGGACTTTTGCCAACTGCATAGGTAACTTTAAAGAATTTGTGACCGTTAGAAATAAATTTATATTTTCTGTGTGACACCTAGTTTAGGACATTTTTTTATTCTTCATAAATATTCAATAGGGAAAATATGCAGTCATCATATACTCACTAAAATGCCCAAGAAATAATGTTATATTTCAAGATATAAAAGATACATTCCATTTTAAAGAGAAACAAAAGCAAAACATATCTAAAAAAGTTACTTTCAAGTAATGATAATGACTCAAGTCATTTTCATCTTCAACCACGTCCTTACCCAACCTCAAAGCTCCTTCTTCATACAGGTCACAAACTAAGGGACTCCAAAATACCAGGGACTGTTTGTGATATACCTCTCCTCAGTTTTCCCTCATCATCGGTTGTACACATCCCTTTAAAAATGTTGCTAGCCAGGAATCAGAGACCAGATGACTAGCCTGTATAAATAGTATATTCATCTCTCACATCCATCTGGCCTCCTCCTTCTTCTGTAATTCTTAATAGCATCCTAGGCCTTATCTTTATTCAGAACCTTCACCAGCTTGTCCTTCCATTATCTCAATATTGCTTCTAATAAAGCCTTTAATCAAAAGACAGTATCTTCATGATTATCTCCTTTAGATACTAATCTGAAAACTATTAATATTTAGGTGCTAACTAGGCACAAGTTATAAGTACCATTTATCACAAGAATATATAATAAAAATAATAAAATCCTAGCTTTTAAAGAATATAAAGAATTTCAGCTAGGAGATGAATATTTTCTCCTCTTTGGGCTTATTACTCATACAATAAATAAGATGGCTTATAAACAGCAGACATGCTATTTTTCACAGCAGTAGAAGTTGAGATGCCTTAGACTGAGACAGGAGCTTTACTTATTTGAGAGTTTGATACTCAGTTCATAAGCAGTGACTGTCCATATGCTGTTTATATTATGTTATTAAAGAAGATTGCTTTCATATCAATCTCCCCTTCACCCTTTCAAATAAGAGTATTGAATTCAATGTTGATGAACCTGACCCCTTGGAAGTTGATTCAAGATCATTTCTTTTACAGTCATCATTATAATGGTTGTATAAAATTAAAGAAAATAAGTATTATATATTGCAGTAATAAAATAAAAAAATATTTTTTTTCAAAAATAAATGTTTTCTTTTGGTGATAGAAAATGAAATCTATTATGTCTATACCATTAATATATGAAAATTTTTTGTGCTGATATAACTGTTTTTGGAAGTCAACACTTTTTTTCTGAGTTTTCTATCACTCGGCTTTGATATTAAAAAATAAATTTCTGATTAATGCTCTAAGAGTTGATGCAAATAAGTCAATAATTTTAATTGCTTATCAAATTTTTAATGTTAATATTTCTATGTTCCCTGGTAGCTGTTGATGAGCCTTACTTCATTTTAGAGGCTAAATTCCAAATTATAATGGGATATCAAACATGTGAATTCAGAGAAATACAAGGTATTATATACTAGCTAAATAAGAAAATGAAACCATGTTTGATACATGCGTCAATAATAATTTTAGTAGTAGTAGTACTAATTACCTGATAGGTACTTGCTTAGTGTGCTGCACTATATTAAAATGCATTGTTTGCATATCATTTTATAATAAGCTCCCAGGTGTTTAGCATCACTTAACTCACTTTATTAATAAGAAATTTACAAAGACAGCTGAACCAAGCTTATAGAAACTTATGAACTCTAGCCCAACAGCTGCGGAGCCTTCATGGGACTCAACTAGGCATTCTGCATGTTGGAGACAGCTGTGTAGCTTAGTATCTGGGTGACCCCTGACAGTGTGATTCCTTGGTGCATCAGCAATCTCTTCGGAGCCTATTCCTTATGGTAGGATGCAATGCTCAGTCTTAATGCAGAGGGGAGGGGCTTAGTCCTGCCTCAGCTTAATCTACATGCTTTGTAGACTAACCATGGGATGCCTTACCATTTGGGAGGAGAGGATAGTGGATGGACTGTGTGGAAAGTGAGTCAAGGGAGAGGTAGAAAGTAGGATGGAATCGAGATCTGTTGTTGGAATGTAAAATGAGATAAAATAATACATCTAAAAATTGAGGGGCAATGACCAAGTCCTATAGAATTTATAGGGACTGTAGTGATGACCTTTGCAGGACTGGATCACTCTTATTTCAAAACCTGTTGTCTATAACCAACTGTAACCTATGAAGTCATCTCTCGAGACCCAAAGGGTACCTTCTAGGGGCACAAGTCCATTAAATAAAAACAAAATTTTATTATAGTTTACCCTAGATATTTATATTTTCAATAATAAATTCCTGACTTATAATACCCTGTTTGAAGTGAATTAATTCTAGGTAACTAGCTGTTCTGTATCTTTAGAGAGCACCGATGGGAGTGTGTCTGCATGTGTTCAGTAATATTTCCTTTTCCTAAAAAATATTTTCATTAATAATAATAATAATTGTAATTATTATTATTATTATTATTATTTTGTTTTTCGAGACAGGGTGTCTCTGTGAAGCCGTGGGTGTCCTGTAACTTACTTTGTATACTAGGCTAACTTCAAACACAGAGATCTTCTTATTCCACCTCCCAAGTGTTGGGATTAAAGTTGTACACCACCATCACTTGACTATTAGTTTTTTATAATTATTAACAATTAGCCTGTATAAGAATAACAATAATAATTTCTTACGTTATTTCCATAATAATAATATATACAGGTATCCTATAAATATAATCTGAGTTTAGACAGTTATGTTAAACATATCTATTTTCAACTTTACTAGCATATATACATTGTTGATGTCTCAACCATATATTTTACATCAAGTAATCTGTGGCCATTTCAGAAGCACAATCCTGACACCTATTACCCAATTAGGTGTTCTAGAAAACACTCATCTTTGAGTGACCAAATTCCCTTGATGTTTAAAGTAGAAACATTTAGTATTTAGAGTTAAACTTTGATACATTAACAAAATGTTTACCTCTGATCCTAGAATTTTGTTGAAATAGTAAATTGTATTATAAAGGAATATGTTATTCCTTTAGAGAGATAGTTTTTATTCTATACCTATAACTGAAAATAAAAATTAATGGGTTTCTCAAAAGGAGATATATATCTTTTTTCTTTGAGATATTTTGCAATTTTTGACTACATCATAATTTTAAAGTCTGTGTTTAGTCATAAACATCTATTCCGGTAAGCATATAAGCTGCTCAAATAATGAATACATATGTAAAATTACAGGATTTTGATGCCTCACATGAAAAGACTTTTGGCAGAGAGTGTTGTGTAGTTTAGGACCCCTCAGGGGTGAATAATTTTAAATCAATGACAGTGAATGTTATGCTTCTGAAATACAGCCTCTCACAGGAATTTCCCAGCAACAGTGGTAAACAAAATGCCATCTGTATAATTGTTCAATGTAGTTTTCATTCCTTCAGCTTCAAAAGCAGATTATATATATCCAGGATATATATATCCAGGTTACTCTGAAAAAACACTGGCAAAATTTACCTGAAACTTATATATCAGAGTTTCATTAGGTAAACCTGACAGGGTTAAGAGAGTTTTCAGTGAGGTTTCTTCAAAATGCAATCAGGTACCAATATCTCTTTTGTGATTCCACTCTTCAGGTGCGTAGATTTGGTAGGGAGGGACCATCCTAATGGTGTGGTGTGTCCTTCAGCATAGGAATACTTTCTCTTTAAATATCCAAAACTCGGTGCTTCCCACAGACTGGGACTGCTTAAGGCTGAAAAGGAGATGTGGGAACCAAATATATTCCCCTTAAATGAGACTCTCTTTAATCTCTATTTAATCTGTAGGAGCAAGCTAAGGTTTTGCAAAGACCCATGGTATTTTCTCAGCATGAGATGCTATGAAACACTATTCCAGGCTATGTACTAGCTGTTTAATACCTGAGTACTCATTATAGATTCATTTTCCTCTCCATTATATGTTTTTAGCACAGAAATAAATGTTCCTTTTTGTCTGCTCTTGATGTTCTGACATGCCTGTAAGCATTCTTTCTGAGATTTATTCTTTTTTTTTTTTTTTTTTTTGGTTTTT
>NW_026067949.1:18811437-18834135 GCF_014885135.2 Alexandromys fortis
ATATATACACATATATATATATATTTGCTTAGATAGAGAAGATCTATCCAGAATATTTAGATATATCTGTCAGTCAATAAATATTATATATACATATATATATGTATATATATGTGTGTGTGCATGTATGTGTATTTGCTCATATAGAGCAGATATATCCAGATATTTTTTGAATTGTGTACCTACAGAAAGGTTTAGAAGTAGGAAATATTTCATAGCCGGTAAAGGACAAAAAGTGACAGACTTTTTGTGTAAAAATAAAGTCAAAATAGTTATGCCTTTGAGATCACATACATTAGCCTAGTATCATGAAAAGAAAAACAACATGAAGTCTTGAAAATTGTTCTCATCTGTGCAATCATAAGACATAATGCATTCAGAATAATATATTAACTAAACGTCTGATGGACGTTGCTTCTTTGTCTTAGGGAAAACCAAGCTGATAATCTCTATTATTTAGAGTTTGTCTGATTCTGGTGAAAAATTTGGCAGCAATATAAATCACTATAATGATGTAGATACATATGATTAATAAATTAAATAGACTGAAAGAGACCAAATGTTTCCTCACATATGTTTTAGTGTGGTAATCAGTGAAGACATCTATGACGGGAACTTTTAAAGAAAGGGATTATATACAAGTAAGGAATGTAGTTATTTAAACATCTGAGGAATTAGACAACAACTCAGAGGTTGTCTAATAGAAAGTACATCAAAGGCTCAATGAGAAATCCTGGACATCCTGCAGAGAAACCTGGACAGTACACCTGCACAAGATCTCTATGTTTAAGGTGGTAGTTGCTATTTTTACAACTTTGTGCCTGTTTAGCAATCTATGGGTTCAGCAGATCTTTTGAAATGGCATTTACAAATTGTACTTTTTCCTATTTTGATTTTGCAAAAATAATTCTTAAAAATCTTGTTTTACTGGATTTTCCCCTTGTATTTAATTGGTGTATATTCTTTCTACATTGTATTGGGCTTTATAAAAACATGTAATACAAGTTTACATTATAATTTTAACAAATTATAGAGTCTCACATTACACTCTGTCCTTCCTCTTCTTACCTCTACTCCTAACACTCCCCTTTGTTTTTCTAGAAATTTTCAGGTTTTTCTTGCCATAACTGTATATTTTTTACATATTTATGTAGTCTTATATTTTGTTTGAGATTGACATTTTGATGTGAATATGATATTTAGTTAAATATATTTTATTGGAAAAATACAATTTTATCTCTCTTCATGATAAATAGATTTCAGTTTTATTTTATTCATCAATTAACAGACATTTAATTTTGTTTCACATCATTTTTAATAATATAGAACCAAATTTCATTAAACTCAATAAGCTTTAAATATTATAAAATAAATAGTAGAAAAGAAAATGTGAACCAAGCTCAAGAAAATTTTGTATACTTAATATCAAATAAGGATTTAGATTTGGGGTATTGGAAATTATGAGTAACAAGGATAGGAATGTTTAGTCTGAAATTTTCTGATAAAATAATTATATAATGAATCATGATGTTTAAAAGCAAAAAAAATGTTTCAAAAGTAAAAAAGAATAAGAAATTAGCACATACATGTTAATGCAAATTTGATAACAAACATCAAAAAAGCTTCCAAATTCCTTAAGAAAACTTGCCAAAATTATCAATAGTTTTAAATACAAATAATATGTTCTTTCTTTGACTTTTACATTTTTCTAAACTATTTTGAAAACTTCGCCAAATTACTTATGTGGAAATAAAGAGAAAATCTACATAAATAAATAAAATGTATTTCTCAAATTTATAGGAAAATTTAAATATTTAAAAATAAAGATAGACAAAACTAGTCAAAAATTTATATTTTTAAAACATAAAATAACAAGATTAACAGTTTGATTGTAAGTGTCAAATAATATAATCTGTTAATGGGCTTTGCAAATGGCCTCATAGTAAGACGAAAGCATTCTGAAGAATGCACTCTGGAAAACAGAAGACAGAAGTCGTTGGTGACGGATTTTGTGGTCTTGGTGTGTGTGTTTTTAGGTGTAGAGAGCTAGGAGGCTAACACTTTGCTGCAGGAGAAGCAAGGGAATTCCCCTAAAGCTCAATTTCAAGATCATCTGCAACACTTTTACTTGGGCCTATGTAATTGGATCTGGAGTAGATAGATGATAAAGATTTGAGAGGGCTAAATTTTTCCCTATGGACCTTGACATGGCAGAGCTGATACACCACACAATACATCGTACTATGTGGAATCTGTTTGTGACAAAGCTGATGTTTGTTAGGGGTTCCTGTTTCAGGGCGTTTAGTGAACTTAGACTGAAGTATAAAATTTTAAGACAATTTTAAGACTCTTACTTAGGAATTTGAATGATGGATAATTATCTAGACCTGAAAGGCTCTGGAACAGTGGTGCAGCCTGCATTTTAAAGACATTTTCTAATTTTCTTTCTTAGTTGTTTTATAGCTTAATTTACTGTAGTTATTTTGATAATATCTTACTCTAATATAACGTTAATTAATATATCACTTTGTACTCTCTCAGCAGAATTCAATATATTGAAATATTTACAGATATTGGCTGTGCAGCATAGGAACTCTACTCCCTTTGGTACCCATTAACCTCTCAAAATTAAAAATTCTATAATCTTAATGACTTTTGTATATACCCCGAGAGCAGCACTGGATAGTGTTATAAGTTTTAGTTTTTCTTCAACCTTTAAATATTTTTAGTAAATTCGCACGAAACTGAAACATTTCACCCTTATGTTAGTACACTTTGATGTTCTTTTCTTTACAAGAAATCCAAATCCGTGACGACACTGAAATGTCCGACAAAGCCTGATGCAGTAGGAAGAAGATGTGAGCTAAGTAGGAGGCTGTGGGTACTGTGCAGGAGTCAGATAGAAGAGGCTATGTGCATGCTCGAGCAGGGTAGTAGAGCCCCATCTTTCCCCATCTGCGTATTATATTCTGTTTTTAATGAGATGAACAACTGCCTCTGCCTGGTACTCCTGTCATGCTTCACAGGCTCCTCACAAGCCAGGAAGCAATGGGCCAACCAAAATAGACAGAAATATTTAAAATAGTGATCTGGAACAAAGTTGCCTCTTTTAAAGTTAGTCGTGCTATATATTTGTGATGATAACTGGTAACTTATTACAATGCAAGCTTTCACTTAAGATTATTTTCTTTACGTATAGAACATCATTTTAGCCATCATGATGGTTATGCTTATTAATAAATTCAGTTAGTTTTACTTCATCTATTATTATTATTATTATTATTATTATTTTATTTTGGATTTTTTCGAGACAGGGTTTCTCCATAGCTTTTGGTTCCTGTCCTGGAACTAGCTCTTGTAGACCAGGCTGGCCTCGAACTCACAGAGATCCGCCTGCCTCTGCCTCCCGAGTGCTGGGATTGAAGGCATGCGCCATCACTTCCCGGCTCTATTATTATTATCATTATTATTGGAAGAATATTTTCACTGGATGTTACATCCTGAGTTGACACAGTTTGATTTACTGTTTCTATGAAAAAAAAAAAAAAAGCCCTTACCAAACAAGCTTGAAATAGAAAGGCCGTATTTAGTTTATAATTCTAGATTACATTCTATCATTGCAAGGCACCAAAATGCTTAGAACTTGGGGCAGAGATTCACATTAAATCTACAGACAAAAGCAAAAAAAAAAAATGCATTAAATTTGTGGTCAAAAGCAAGGAGCAATGCATCAAACCTGTAGTCAAAAGCAATGAACAATGAATGAACACAAGCATGCTTTTTCTTATCATATAAAATCCAGAACCTGTTGCTAAGTAAGGATACCAAAGCAATGGGCAGACCTGTCTGCTTCCGTTAATACAATTAGACAATTCCCCCAAATCATGAGGACAAGCATGCATTATCTAGACAGTATCTCAATGAGATTATTTCCTAGTGATTAGATTGGGTCAGGCTGACAATTAAAACTGACCATTACACTGGTCAATAAATCCTTTGCTCTAATACTGAAATTTACTACTAAGGTTTACTCCTTTTAGTCTATAATTTCAAATGAGAGATATGCAGTCATTCAAGGAAATGTTCTAATACATAATACTATATGGTTTATGTTTGTACACTTTCTCATTTTTCCACATTTTGGGACATCAGAAATTCAATTTTGAAGTTACTTGGTACGACTTTCTTTTGTATATTTATGGTTTTCAAAAACATTTTTGGGAAATTTTATTTCAACGAGTCCTGGTTTTTCCTGCTGAATATTTATATTTGTTTTTAGGGAGTCCACAGGTAGTACCAGTGTTACTTTCTAGTTTTTGCCTCATAAATTTCTCTTTTATTAGAAGCATTTTTGTATTGTTCATAAACTAGCATTTGATTGTTCTCAAAGTATTGTTTTTTGCTATGATTTCTTTAAAATTGTTGCTCTTAAAGAGAGCTTCTAGCTGATTGTTGAAATCATTTTTGTGGTGATTGCTATGAAATAATGGTAAGATTATTCTAATCTCTCCTTCATCTCAGCAGTGATGATTTCCTTTTCATTCTTGTAATGGTTCTGAACTTTGTATGATGAATGCTACAGGGCACATTTTAAATACTGCATTATAAGTTTCTGGGTACTGCCACATTTTTAGTAAGTGACTCCATTTTTGAGCTGTATGATGAGGGTTCACAGGCTGATTATCTTCAGTTTTTTTTTTTTTTTTTTTTTTTTTTTTTTTGTTGCTGGAGTATTCTACATGGCCTTCGAAAGTGAAAGCACTGATCTCATGCCTTTTAAATGTATATAAGGGAAGTACAGCTGCCTGCAAGCTTTTCTCACATCCTCAATGAAAACAAAACATTGGCTAATATTGCCTTGTTTTGCTTAGTGAGGCCTGTAATCTAAGTTTTTTACTGTGCCTTCATTGACCACATGGTATGGGAGAGGTAGAGTGTCAACTACTTTACCTACTATCATTGTTTTACATGATGGAGAAGTCTCAGGTTGTCATCATGTTGGCTGACAAAATTTATGTATAAGACCAACTTGGCAGAATAAAGAAAAATATAAGCATCTTGTATCCTGCCACATTATCCAAAATAATGTCAGTAGTTCTCTCATATACAAATGATAAAGAAGCTTAAAAAAGAAATCAGAGAAATATCACATTTCACAATAGCCACGAATAGCATAGAGTATCTTGGGGTAACACTAACCAAAGAAGGGAAAGAACTATTCAGCAAGAACTTTAAGTCTTTGAAGAAAGAAATTGAAGAAGATATCAGGAAATGGAGATATCTCCAATGCTCTTAGATAGGTAAGACAACATAATAAAAATGGCAGTCCTGCTCAAAGCAATCTATAGATTCAGTGCAATCCACATCAGATCCCAGCACAATTCTTCACAGACCTTGAAAGAAAAATAATCAGCTTCATATGGAAAAGCAAACAAACAAACAAACAAAAAACAGGATAGCCAAAATAATTCTGTAAAATAAAGGAACTTTGATGTGGGATTTCCCTCTGTATGCTGTGATTATCATTAATGAATAAAGAACTACTTTGAGCCTATAGCAGAGCAGGGCAATGTGGAACAGAAGTAGGCAGAGAGAACTGGACTGGATGCTGGGAAAATGGCAGAGACAGAGAGAAGCTACGTAGCCCCAACAGAGTCAGATGCAACATAACCCGGTAAGCCACTTCTACATGGTGATATATAGATTAATAGAAATGGGTTGAATTAATATGTAAGAGATAGCCCATAAGAAGCTAGAGCTAATGGGTCAAGCAGTGATTTAAATAATACAGTTTCTATGCATTGTTGCTCTCAGTGTTTGTGCTACTGGGTTATTTTTAGGAATTTTGCCCATTTATTGAAGGTGATTTGGGGGCTAAAAGGCTGGTAGCCAACAAGAGGCTTTCTGTTTACTACAGAATATCCAGAGGCATCACTATCCTTGACATCAAGCTCTATTCCAGAGCTACAGTAATGAAAACAGCTTGGTACAGGCATAAAAACAGAGTGGATGACCAATGGAATCAAATTGAAGACCCAGATATTAATCCACCTACCTATAAACACCTGATTTTTGATAAGAAGCTAAAATTGTACAATGGACAAAGAAAACATCTTCAACAAATGGTGCTGGCATAACTGAATATCAACATGTAAAAGAACGAAAATAGACCCATATCTATCCCCATGCACAAAACTCAGATCCAAATGGATTAAAGACATCAATATAATCTGACCAAACTAAACCTGAGAAAAGAATCGCAAAGGCATGACTAATTTTTCTTCAAAGTAACATTGTAGTTGTTAATTTAGAAAAAGCACACATTGAACATATGTAGAATGTCCAAAAGTCATTACTAAATTAAGTATGTATTCATGTGCCCAGCTACCTGAGACCCTGTGAGATTAAAACTATGGGAAAGAAGAGCCTTTCATTTCATTGTTTTGTTTTTCTTTGTTTATATATGACATCTTTGAATCTTTGAGTAAAGATGATGAATCCCTATCAAAACTTACCTACCAATTCAGAAGTATCAATAACTGATCTGGTTTTGTTTGTTTTTTCCTTGACATTTTTTTCTCATTATATATATATATATATATATATATATATATATATATATATATAGAGAGAGAGAGAGAGAGAGAGAGATTGTTGATTTTATGGAAATTGAAGGCATTATATTATGACTCTCTACAGTAATATTTTGTACCTTTTCATATTTATTTTTGATTCAAAAATCATTCCAGATGAGTAAGTAATGGGTAAGGATGTCTCTCGATTTAATCAGTGAAGTTCTCAGTACAATATTAGAAAGTACCTTACTGCATGTTTTTGATGTATTGCTCCTGAAAGAAAAGATATATACCTTGGTTTAGTGTGAAATACCTTTTCAGAAAACATTTGAATTGGATAGAAACAGTTTTGACATGTACTTGAAGAGTATAACTGCTCCAAATGACAGCTTTTAATCAGCATGATAAATAGCAAAGGTCTGCAAATGGTATCAAATAATTTCTAAAAATGAAAACTAATTTTCCACTCCCACTGCTAGCAAATTTGTCAACTACTCTTTGAAAGAACCAAAACATCTGCTCTTAGAAGCTGTGCAAACTCTCCCAGTAAATGATGCATTATTTTGTTTTCAGATATACATTCATCTCATTCCTAATTTAGAATGTTTATGAAGCTCTAAGATCAGATCCTGATTGAAAATTGTGTTCAGTTAACCACAGAAGTTTTGTTGATTAAACTTTTGCTTTTAATTCTGTTATCTTCTTCCTTTTGTACTTATTTTTCACTGTACTACAGAAGAGTAAGTATATTCAGTCTTTTTTTCCAGTTTAAAAATATATTTATTTTAGGAGAAGAAATACTTTTTTTTCATCCCAAAGCTCATAGTCCATATTGAGTAGAATTATGGAAGTAACTCTAACAGGCTCTTGAAGCAGAAATCATGGAGGAACATTGCTTCCTGGCTTACCACATTCAGCTACCTTTCTTCCCTGGGTTAAGACCACCTGAGTAAGGAAAAGGCTGTCAAAAAAATGGGCTGAACCCTTATACATAAATTAACACTCAAGAGAGCTAGCAGACATGCCCACTATCAATCTAATCAGACAATCCCTCAGAAGAGTTTCCCTTTTCTCTGGTACCTCAATATTTTATCATGTTGAAAACCAAAACTAATTAGAACACCTACTGAGGAGGGGACAATTTTCCTTAAAGTTGGTCTTAGCCTACTTTGATCAAGTCATGTAGCAATAAAATTAGAAAATCATAGGTAGAAGAAAAGTGTTGACATTTTTGTCCATAAACAAGCAGGCACATGACCTCAGGTGGGAAATATGTATTTCAAAAGAAAAACTGAAATCAATATAAATATTATTCGCTTATATATACACATACATAATTTTAACGATTTTTTGAGATTTTAAATCATTAATACACATTAAAAAATGTAATATATTATTAAACCATAGCCCTCAACCCTCCTGCCAATAGACTACTAAGTATCAAGAGTTTTAAGTTTTTAATTAAAAGAATACAGATTTCTAGAAAATGAGAAGTCACTAATTTGAAATATATTTGAAGAAAACAGCACTTGAAAAAGGCTATTTTATAAAATACACAAAGAATTTTTAAAAGACAATGATATGAAAAACAACATAATTAAAAATGCTAAAAGAACACGAATAAGCACTGCTTTAAAGAAGATATGTAAATGGAAAATTAGCATTTGGAAAGAACTTGAATCATTTGTCTTTAAGGAAATGAACATACATTGGGATACTGTATTAAGCATATTGAAATAAACAAATTCCAATTGCTGCCTGAGGAAGTATATCTGATGAGTGGACAATCACAGTTTCCTGAGTATAGTACAATATCATCAAGACTCATTTTAATCATTTTTGTTTAACCCTACATCTCTGAGCTACCAGTTTCCTATTCCTTGCTTTCTGGTCAATATAGATCAGCGACTCCATCTATCTTGCCGCTCTGGCCTCATGTTAAATTGTGCATTGCTTGGTTACTCCTATGTGTTCTGTCACCATTGCTCCCTTACATCACTCAGGCAAGACAGAACGTGGGGGTAGGTCTTTGTGACTGGGTTTTGAGAACGTGGTGTTCAAGATTCTCTTTCCCTAGTCTGCAGAGTAGACCCAGATATTATGTAGAGAAAGATCAGGGAACCATGTCAAACAGGGGGAAAAAGAGTGTAGGAGTCAAAGGAGACGGAGGACAACAGAAGAATATAGCTTCCTGAATCAACTCAGCATGCCTCATATAGACTCACAGAGACTGAAGTGGCAAGCAAGGGGCCTGCATGGCCCTACACCATGTAATTTGTGTATGTTATGGCTGTTAGCTTGGTGTTTTGTGGGATTGCTAACACTTGACTCAGATGTATCTCTGACTCTTTTGCCTCCTTTAGACTATTTTCCACCATTTGGGTTGCCTTGTCCTGCATAAGTATGAGGACTTCTGCCTTGTCTCATTGTATCTTGTTTTGTACTGTTTGATAGTGGTCTCTTGGAAGCTTGGTCTTTTCTGATGAGAAACGGAAGGGGAGTGGATCTGGTGGAGAGGAAATGCGGGGCAGGTGTTAGGAGGATTGGGGCGAGGAGATACTGACTGTTGTTGGGATATATTGTATGAGAAAATATTGTTTTATTTATTTTTTCAAAGTTTTCCCTCCCTTCCCTTCTCCTGCACCCCCCCCCCCAACACACACACATAACTCCCATCACATCACAATCCACTCCTTAGAAAGTGTAAATCCTCGCTTGGGGCGTCACAAAGTCTGGCATAACAAGTTGAGGCAGGACAAAGCATTTTCTCATATATCAAGGCTGAACAAGGTATCTCACCATAGTGAATAATCTCCAGAAACCAGTTCATGCACCCTGGATAACACCTGGTCCTACTACCACCTTTACCACCACCACCAAAAATAAAATAAAATAAAATAAAATAAAATAAAATAAAATAAAATAAAAATCAAGCCGTGTAACTGTTAACCACAGAAGGCCTAGTTTGTTCCCATTCAGGTTTCCTAGCTGTCAGTCCAGTGTCTACGTGCTTCTAGAAGCTCAGGTCAGCTGTCTCTGTTGGTTTTCCAAATCATGATCTTGACCTCCCCACCTTTCCAATATAATCCCTCCTCCCTCTCTTCTGCTGAACTCCAGGAGCTCAACCTAGTTCTTGGCTGTGGATCTCTGCCTCTGCTTCCACCAGTTACTTGATGTAGCTTCAATGATGAAAATTAGTGTAGTCACTAATCTGATTATAGAGGACGGCCAGTTCAGGCACCCTCTCCACTGTTGCTAGTATGAAATATACACACACACATATAAACTTTATTCTCATATGTATGAAATATATTCACATTTCTTATACATATTTTAAAAACAGATAGAAAAGTATGAGATAATAAAATTCCAAATCAGTAAGACCTAATGCTTAAGTAGGCTGGAAAAAATTGGAACACATACTCACTAAGGTAAGAAAAAAAATAATATAGTCAATATAAGTGCTCTTTAATGTTCCTTAAGAAACTTATCATATGATGCAGAAATAGGTCTTCTTGATATATAGTGCAATGAACCGAAAAGTATTTCACACACACACACACACACACACACACACACACACACACACACAATCCAGATGTAGATACAGGAATTTCTTTCACTACTGGCACATCTTAAAAATAAACAAATTTTCCTTTAGTAGAGAGTATTTCAAAATAATTGTCATTATTTAGCACTAAAATGAAGTAAGATATCAAGACACGATAGATGTAGAATAATTTAAATGCCTATTACAGGATGAAAGAATGCAATTAGAAAATGCTACACACTTTCTTATCAAGTTATGGAGAGAGTGAAGATATTGTGTACTATGTACTAAGAAGCATTAGATGTCAAATGAAAAGAAAACAGAAAAAAAATTTAAAGTAAAATAAATATGACATTACAATGTTGAAAAGCAGTCATTATACAATTGTCCAGTACATGGATATGTGATGCCAAGGATGAGTCTTAATGTGGAGTACAGATGAACTCCATAATGTTTTATTAATTAAAACATGTACAGTTTATAGCATAAGTTATAGCATGCATATATATGCACATATGAATTTATTTTCATAGACCTGAGTCCAGATTTTTATGAAAAAACAGTTTTAAATTTAAGGGTTTAAAAGTTGTTTGTGTATGTGTCTAGAAGCTGAAAATATCAATGTTATCCTATCATCTACCAGTAGAGAAAAGCCAGAGCTGTGAAGTTAGTTGACCCACGAGCTCCAGAACCAATGCAGCAGATTGCTGTAGGATTCTCAAGGTTTTGAAATCCATCAAGTTGAAGACAGAAGAAGGTTGATTTCCAATTTCAACTATGAAAAGATACTGTAGTCTTCTTCAACTGTTTTGTAAAAACAAAATATTTTCCCCTGCATACATGCAACGTAAGAAATTACTCCTTATGTTGATATTGATACTTAGGATGACATTTTATTTAATTTCCAACTTCAAATTATAATCACTTATAGGAACACAATCTATGATATATCTAGATAAAATATATAACTACTATCTAGGTCTCTTTTTTCTCATTTAAGTTGAGACAAAATGTTAATTGTCACTAACTATTATGTATGTAAATACAAATAAAATATTACTGTATAATTTATAGTGTACCTTTGTATATTTGTATTATTTAATATTAAATAATAATGTGTAAGTGGTATTTTCCATATATTTTTATTTTATATCGAAAGTTTCCTATATCTTATTGCGAGAGAAATAGAACCAAGGAAGCTAGAGCAAACTTGCACAGAAAGAAGAAAAGCTAACAAGAAACTTTGCAATTACTGAGTTATATGGAATACCACTTGATGATATATAGTGAAAAGTTTGTTTTCTTCAATGTAGCATTATTTGGCAGCATCTCATAGAAAATTGGCTTTTACATTTTAGGTAATGGTTAACAGTGAAAGTATTGAGCAAATAAACTGCATAGTTAGAAATGTATATTTTAAAGATGAAGTCTCATCAAAAACATATAATCAATATAATTATAAACAGTGAATAAAAATAGTATATATTTAAACATATTTTACTTAGTGTATAGTATAAGTACTGTACACATTCATTGCTTAAGTGAGAGAAAGGAGACTTTTAATAGAGCCATCCTATTGTTTTTCCTGTATACCATAGACTATAAACTAAAAAATCTAAGGGAGTAGCTCGATGTTGTGGAGCTGTGGGCCAGAGAGGTCTCCTAGACACCAAAATCGGACTGCATCTAACTACTTTCTTATCCTTCATAATTTGGAATACAGATATTTAAGCTAATTTTCACCTGGAAACCTTCTCCTGGCTAACATTCACATTGCCAAAAAGAGTTATGCATGTTTCCAGAGAAGAAAACTAATCATTAGTCCTATCCACCTGTGAACACTTTGAGTCATAACAGTGAGTAGCCTGAAAAGATATTACCACAGTGAGAGTAGGGCTCAAATGTCTAGAGTGTAACTAAACAATTTTCCATTAGATTAAGGGCCAGGACGCAGGATGTAGCTCACAGCTGGTACCATTTCTGAAATTAAGAAATAGATAGACAGGTCAAGGTCCTAGAGCAGGCCTAACTACTAATATTCTGTTAAACTAAAATAGTATTGCACAATTATTAATAACTATTTATGTACCCACAGGTTAATGACTATATTAATCCTCATTATACAATCTTATTCTTGCAGTAATGACAATTAACAGACAGACTCACAACTAGTCTATATGGAGAAATAAGAGACAGGGGAGTGCTCAACACTTAATGGGTCATCTCTATTGCAGACTCCCCTTACAAGTTTTATAAAAATATGAACAGGGACTGGAAAAGATTGAAAGAGGTAGAGAAAGTGGATGACAAAAATGAAACGGTGACTTTCCAGATACATTTGGAAAGTTGTGTATGTGACTAATAAAGGAAATATGGCAAAGGCTACTAAAGATCAAGCTAGGCATTATCTAGACACACAGAATGGTTATTTAGAACAAAATGTCATACCTAGCTCAAGAATTATTGGCTGTTGATAACTGACAGTTGGTTAACCATGCTCCCATTATTGGCCTATACCTAAGAGTATTTGAGCAGCCCAAATTTGATTTAAATATTTTTAGAGGGAAACATAGTTGATTGGGTAGAAAATTGGAGATAGATTTGAGAGGCGTTGGGGAAAGGGGAATAAATGTTATCAAAACATATTATCAGACATTCTCAGATAGTTAATAACAACATTTTTTAAAATCAGCATGTTGATATGAGAAAAGTAGGCTTGAAATTTGTTCTTTTATGTGGTATGTGTATAAAAAAATACCAGGGAAGGTTAAATTTATAAAAGTTTTGGACTAGTGGTGTATATAGTGATAGAGCAATGACTTAGTATATACTAAACATGAACTCAATCTCTAGGACCTCAAAAAATAGAGATAAAATAACATCAAAAAGAGAAAAGTGGAAATCTGAGGTAGAAGTTTATCAGTTTGCTATATATTATTTCCTACATAGTAAATCCGAGGTCATTTCAGGGTCCATCATGTGTCCTTGTTTTCAGAAAAAAATATAAAGGAAAAGGAGAAATTAATAAAAATGTATGGAAAGAGAAGTATTGTGGGTGGTTCAAAAGCTTAGAGAGCCATGGTAAGTTTGTTATATTGGTGACATCTTGGCTGGTGTATCTCAATGAAAAGAGCATTTATAAGAGGAAGGATTCACATCTCTAAACAGGAGGTCAGATTGAGAATAGGTACCATATTCTTTTCTGAAAGCACACCCTACTCGGTCTACCATTAGAATGCATGACTCAAAGAATGTTCTCTCTCCCAGTGTTGTTATCCTGGTGTCCAAGATCCCAATGAATAAAACACAGTATTTGTATAATTTCATAGTAACAGTTCAGTTCTCCCCTAATTTCTCTGAACTCTGTGGTTTTATTTCCATGTGTTCTTTTTTCATGCACTGTGCTTTAGTCATTCAATCTATGTAAAATTTTGAGCACACTTCTGTTTAACTCTTTTGTGTAGTTGCCTTTTTGTAATAATGCTTCTACTCTACCTATCATTGAATTCTGAGCTCTGCATCTTTATTAGCACTTTAAAAAATGTTTTCTATGATTTACTAACATATACATTCTACTTCTTTGTTTTTTCTTACCAAGAATCCTAACCCATATTATTGTAAGAACCTTTGAAACCATAATATCATATGTGCATATTTAATTATTTAGTAGTCCATGTCGGTCATACAATATTTGCTCCAGTAAGAAAATTACTTATGGTTATTGAATCCATTGTTTCCAGAATAGCATCAAGAAAAAAAAAATTCAGTAAAAATTAAGTGAATATATTTTCTAGTTTAAATTTACCCATGCACACAGAGGCACATATACCTACTATTTATTCAGCTTTGAATCTTGTATATGCAAATATCATAGCCACAGGTGCTGAGTCTATATTAAAAAGAAGGTGATAAAAAAAGAAGGTGATGGGTCTATTGACCTCTCTGCAGACTCTTTTCACAGTAAATGCCCCTTCATATTTCTGCACATTTTACCAATTCAATTCAATGCTATATTTCTACTGTTGCAGGCATTCTCCTAGTGAGAGTGAATTTATCATTTCATTCTGGAGTTTAAACCTTTGCTTACCCTGTGTATGCATCTAAACCTTCTCATTATTTTTAATTTATAGTAATTTGCTTCAGAATCTCTTTAGAACTGTTCAGTATTGTAATAATACCCCAAGCTGGATGAAGAATTACGTTTCTTACATTAATTTAGTCTGAGAATTCTGAATGTAAGTACTCATTAACACAGAATTTATCAGCTTAGCACACTGATTGGCATGT
Organism: Alexandromys fortis; assembly: GCF_014885135.2. Taxonomy (NCBI): domain Eukaryota; kingdom Metazoa; phylum Chordata; class Mammalia; order Rodentia; family Cricetidae; genus Alexandromys; species Alexandromys fortis. Next base: position 18,825,850 of record NW_026067949.1, read on the forward strand.
GCTCTATAATATCTAAAGTTCACAGAAATAGAAACATAATATATATTAACAGTATAGGTATATGATACATATTATAATATATGCTGCTATTTAGTCTTACTTGTCCATTTATACATATTCTAAAAATGTTTAAACTGAAGAGATATTAGTGGACAACTATATTACTTTATTCTTATTAAAATCATATCAAGTATTACACATTTTAATTTTAAATTGGAAACATATTTTCTCTCATGATTACTGACCTACTAAATCCAGTTTTGATTTTCTTCTATTCGGAAAAGATAATTTATTGCTTAAAATCTAATTATATCTCCTTTGTATATGAGTTTCTTTCATGGCTCTATGTTCAATGAATTTGTGCTGACATACTCTTAACACTATCATCTGGTGATCACTGTGCCTATAACCCAAGGTCACAGTGCTACAAAGATGATAACTCTTCCATACAATAGAAAAGTCCTGGGATAGTTACAATAAGAGAAACTGAGGCAAGATAGACTATATAACTACCACAATATATGATCCAATACACAGTACCAAATGCAAGACTAGTAAGTCTGTTTCTGACCTCCACAGCAAATGGCCTTTCTACCTGACACATGTTCTCCATACACTTTTAGCTTTGCTACACAAGGTTCAGTGTTTATTGATGCATAATTTGCTTGATCCCTAAATTGCAAAATGAAGAAAACCTGTCTAGAAGGTTACAAAGCTGAACATGGAGAAATGTGGCTATTTTATGGGTTAATTTAGAGATGTTATTCTTCAGGGGTTAATTACTGCAAATTAAGAGCTTGCAGGCGTCTGGATGCATCAGGGAAGAAATAAGAGATTAACACTGATAAAGTCTCAGGGGCTCTAAATGGAAGCATTTCATATTGGTGCTAATGAAAAAAATCAGAATCAGCCATGCTTCAGATGCTTAAAAATGACTATTTTCAGCACGTTTAGAATTCAAAGGAGACTCAAAAGAGCGTTAGCATTACAATAATTGAGTGAAGACAAGAGTCTTGGACATCAACTAAAACTTTAGGGAAATTTATTTCTCTCTTCCAAGAATAAATTATTTTTCACTCCTAGAACATGTATTTTACTTTACCATTATTATTTTACATATGTATTTGTTTGTTTGTTTGTGTGTGTGTGTGTGTGTGTGTGTGTGTGTGCAGGCATGCACTTGCATGCATATGTGCAAGAACACACTCACATACAAGCTTCTAGGAGCCTACAGATATCAGAAGCCATTAGACCCTCTGAACTGATGTTTAAATGCTGTTTTAGAGAAGATGCTAACATTTTAGAACAACGGGGAAAAACAAAAGAACTTCCCAAGATCAAATTCATTGCGAGAGCACTCATGCTGACTCATACGCTCAAATTCTTTATAACGAACAAATCTTGTCCCTACGCCACAAAGCAGCCTTAAATGCTTGGGACAGGATTCAAGAATTAAAATTGAAAAATTGCTATCTTTATTATAAATTTTTGAGTTTTTAAAATTTTTATTCATTCATTTATTTTACAACCTTGCCACAGCCTCCTCTCCCTTCTTCTCCACCGCGGTTCCTCTTCCTCACTATCCACCTCCCTAATCTCCTCCTCTTCCATTTCCGTCCAGGAAAGAGCAGGTTTCCTATGAGTATTAATAAAACATGACATATAAATTTGCAGTAAGACTAAGCTCTTCCCCATGTATTAAGGCTGGGCAAGGCCAACCAATGTGAGAAATAGGGTCACAAAAGCCAGGATAAGTGTCAGAAATAGTCTCTGCTTCCGCTATTAGTAGTCCCATAAGAGGACAAAGGTACCCAACTGTAACACATATACACAGGTCAGTCCTATGTTGAGTCCCTGTCTGTCAGTTCAATCTCTGTGTGCCCCTATAAGCCCAGGTTAATTGACTGTATGAATTCAGGTTAGTTGATTGCATAAATTTTTCTGTGGTGTCCTTGACCTCTCTGATTCCTATACTCAGTTCGCTTCCTCCCCTGCAGGATTCCTTAAACTCAGCCTTTGACTCTGGGTCTCTGTATCTGCCTCCATCATTTGCAAGTTGAAGCTCTGATGAAACTTGGGCCACACACAAATCATGATTGTTTTTATAAATCTGGACTGCCTCACTCAGAATGATTTTTTTTTCTAGTTCCATCTATTTTTCTTCAAATTTCCTGTTGTCCTTGTTTTTAACAGCTGGGTAATTCTCCATTGCGTAAATGTGTCACTTTACTTTACCCATTCCTCTGCAGAGGAGCATCTAGGCTGTTTCCAGGTTTTGGCTATTACAAATAAAGCTCTTATGTTCACCATTGAGAAAGTGTCATTGTGGTATGCTTGAATATTCTTTGACATTTGCTCAAGAGTGGTATAACTGGATCTTGTGGGAGGTTGACTCCAAGTTTCCTGAGAAACCACCACACAGACTTCCAAAACGACTATACAAGTTTGCACTCCCTACAGTGGTGGGGGAATGTCTCTCTTGTTCCACTCCTTTCCAGTATGAGCTGTCGCTTGTGGTTTTCATCTCTGTCCTTCTGACAGGTATAAGATGGAGTCTCAGAGATTTCAGTTTTTATAATAGAAAAATCTCAGTTTTGAATTTATAATAAAAATATGTCTTCAAATATCAAAGCTCTATTGTGATTTATAACTGGAATAAATAGGTAAGCATATTCCACCTCACATTTAATGTTTAGATTACAGTACATACACGACATTTAATGGAGATCTCTCATCCCTCAGGATAATATTCTGCTTGTTGTTCTGCTTGTTAATTAATTTATTCTCATTTTATGTTGGCTGTTCTGGCCTTAAACATTTTCTGGAAATTCATTCTTTCATTTACTATTTAATTTTTGTGTTAGTTTTGTTTTTCAGACATTCACTTTAATGCCACATAATGTAGAGCTTGACAGGCATCTCCGTAGTGGATATATCTGCTGCCTTTGAACAGGGTATGGGTTCAGTCCCCAGAGTCTTTGTTGTAGCTCACAATTTCAGCTCCAGAAGATAACATGCTATTTGTCACCTCTTCAGGCACCAGGTAAACTGATGACACACATACTCATTTTACTAAATTTTGTGATATTTTAGAATTTTAACTCCTGTATTTATTTCAGATATACCCTTTATAAGCTTCAACATAAAATATTAGTAAAATCTATGAACTTGAGCTGTTTGAGAAAATTAAGTGTACTGAAATATAATTATAGCTTGAAACCATTAAAAAATTCAATAAATTATATACCTGCATAAATATTGGAAGAAATGTTATATTCAAAATTTAAGAATAAGCAAATTGCTTAACTACAAATATGATGCAATTTTAGGAGTGCTTTCAATTTATTTTCTTTAACCAAAGATTGTTCTTTTTCTCTCTCTCTCTCTCTTTCTCTCTCAAACACACACACACACACACACAAAGTCATTTTTATAGTATCAACTTTATTTGGAGGATAACTTAAAACTACAATATGATCAAATCATTAAATTAAAATCATATTAAAACATTCATCATTGTCATGATACAATGAAATCTGTGCTGTTAGCACTTCATAATATTAATAATGTTTTCTTGTGTATATTATATTGAATTTGTTGCATAATTAGTTTGCTACATCTGTACACAATAAGACAATATATTACTGAGGAAAAATATTAACATCATATTCAGAATGTAAGTATGAATTTAAATATTTAAATATATGGTTCAATTCTCTCCACTGAAAATATGATAAAATGACCCTAGATGTACTACTTTCGTTTTCTTTGTAGCACCTACCTGAAAAATTTGTAACTATACTTTTGACATATGTAAAAATTACTTTGAAAATGTATAGTCTCATTATTTTTCATTATGTCCGAGTAATGGCAAACCGCCTCTCTAAGTCATAGATTTTTAGAAAGTAGCATTCTGAGGCTGAGGTTTTGTTTGGTATAGGATGACTTCAACTGCAATGTGAAGGTCCCACATTCCTTGTTCTATTAAAAGCTATTCAGTCTTCCAGTTTGTTTAGAAATATTTGAACGGAATTTTACTGGTGACACTCTGAGTTGCAATGCCTAATCTTAATTGCATATTATTTTTATTTGTATTTGTACAACATGATCAACATGGATGTTTTCAGCAAGACCAAGAGAGTTTCAGATAATTTTTAAGAGAAGTGATTTTATTTATCATTTTGTTTTTGTTTTTCAAGGCAGGGTTTTTGTTGTATAACCCCTGATAAGCTCAAACTCACAGAAATCAGCTTGCAACTTCCTCACAAGTGCTGGGATTAGAGGCATACGCCACAATTGCCCGACTTTATTTATATTTATTTCTTAATATCCATGGAGATCTGAAATTTATTTTGTTTCTATTTATATTTTTCCCATTTGTGATGGTAACCTTCTTTGTTAATTACCTGGGTTTATAATTGCTGTGGAAACACAACTCTAACTGTAACTGTGGGTGAAGCTCTGGGGCATTTTAGTTTAGGAGGGAAGATTACCTTGAAGATGGACAAAAGTATCACATGGATTAGACGTTGGCTGAAGATAGAGGACATTGAATAGCCCAGTGGAGTTCTGGTTTTCACCTATCCCTGGATAATGATTATAGACACTATGTAAGCAACCTGTATCAAGACCCTGCTATCATGTAATCTCACCATGATGGATGTTACTCACAAAACAAATCAAACACACCCTATCCCAATTACTAGATTACTTAGAAATTGTAACACAATGTACTTACTACATAAATTATGTTATTATACAGTTCAGGGAACTAACCAACAATTCAATCCATGATAGTACAGAGCATTTTGTTCTGATTGTGTGGTCTTTATTACTAATGTAAATTTCACAAACAGGAAGGAATAGGATGGGCTGTATTTTCTTTATCAAAGCTGATTTTCTCGTATGTAATCTGTGTTTTTAGTGGATTGCCTCTAATAAACCTCATTGTCTGATCTAGGGCTTCTTCACAAATTGGGCCCTTTCGTTCCTTTCTTGCTTTTGCAGAGAAATATTTATGTTTAGAGGGAGATTTTGTTTCTTAATTGTATTTTCACATACCAATTTGTCTAAGATTATCAACAGTACCTTTTTGATGCTCATGACAACCTAAGTATGGGAATTTACAGTTTTCAGTCATATTGCACTCAAGAAAAGTTTCAAGTCCAAATTGTAAGATAGGATACATATCTTAAGGCATATAAGACACTTTTAAATTAGAAAATAATATTTTCCAAAGCCAGTATGTAATCATCCTTCCTTCAAAAAATATAAATCACTGTTTTGCTCTACCACTGTGTTCTTTCCAGGAAATTAAGGAGAGATAAAATTGATCATAAAATTGGTTAATTTGTCATTTATATTGAAGATATATGTGTATATGTATTTCAGTATAAATGTTAAAAATCTTACAAGAAACTAATTTCTCATAGAAAGTAGGATAGAAAGAAAAGGAATAAAATTAAGGCACAGCTAGTAAAAACAATAATGAACAGGGGAACATGGTTAACAAGTGCTGACTTTAAGGAAATACTCTCATCTGCAGAAAACTACTATCTCTGCATTTTACAGATAGCACAGAAATTAAATGTATGTTTTATATTTCATTTCTTATTCATTTATTCAAAATAGTTTAGTAAAAACACTGTTACTTCCTTCCATATAAATACCGTATATCTCATGTATTTTCATGGAATGTTCTGGGCAAAATACATGCTGAAAAATATTTGGTAGATTATATATATATATGACTTAAATGTGTTTAAATAATATTTCCAATTCAATTTCAATATATAATAAGTTCAGAGGAAAGTGGCCCAATTTAAAAAATAGGTAGCTGCTGGGATAAGCATAATATATTATGATTGTACTTGTTTTCTACTTTTTCAACTCCTTCCTTAATGATTGCAATAACTGTTGGAAGGTAACATTATATTCTATGCATTCTCCACATTTCACTACCATGTCTTATTTTCTTGGATGCAAATTAATAATAATATGTTACACATATTTACTAATAGATTAATTTAAAAGCATATGAAACTGAAACTTCGTCTGTGTAGCTTCACATCTCAAAATGTGAGGAAATTGCTATGTCAAACCAGAAAATACCTACAAAAAAATTCATCCCTGCAATATTAAAGCAAAAGCTTCCCTCTGCTGTTTTGGAATGATTCTTCAATCCCCTACCAACCTAGAAACATGGAGTCATCATTTTTTGCTGATAAGGAAATAAAGCCCTGCAGGGATCTTCCTTTAGATACAGAGAAGAGGAAATAATTCAGCAAACACTTTGGAGCTGACACAATGAAAAGGCGACCCAAAATCTTCCTCATGAAAATGATGTGTTCATATTCCTGATTCAAAACCTTAAGAGTGAGAATATTAACAGTCTTTACACTCTTCACATTCCCTATGAATAAATAATTGATGGGCACATCTCATGACTCTTACATACTTTTATTCTCAAATTCCGTCCATTTTGTTGAATCACCCATCCCTCATCATTAACCATGAAGGTGATGTAAACAATCTATAATTTCTTCTCGTTTTATTTCTGTGTTCTAAATAGTGAGACCTTTTCTCTCTGGTAGATATTTTTTCAGCTGTGATTCAGTTCTGGTACTGATGTTTAGGGAATATTCCTGGTATACAGAAGGCATTCCGTTGCTATCTCTTCTTTATCTTTGTTGTTTTCTACCACTATTGCGTACTTTTTTTCTGAATAAAATCCACCTTTAGGTTTTAGTTAACTGGTAGCAGGTGACTGAAACCTATCATTCAAATGTTCACACTCACATGCTCAAAACTAGAAAGATCCCCAGCCCTCCATCCAGGAACCATTAGCTCAACTAAGCTATTGAAAAGCACTTGCCATCAAAGTACGATTTAACTGTAATCCGCAAAACATAAGAAAAGGTGGAAGGAGAGAAGTGACGGCGCAATGACCATATTCTTAGACACCAATACATGTGTTATGACATGCATGCCCACAGACAGATGGATACACACACACACACACACACACACACAAATAGATACACAAACACCATACCATTCATGTATAATAAAATATAATAGCAATAATTAGAATAGTATTAGCTATAGTAGCAATGAAAAACTCTAAAACACCTATAAAATGAACCATCCCTCCTAACACATGATTCATCTGTCGTTTTGCCAGTGCATCTCTTTCCTCCTGCCAAGTCCTTTGTACCCTGATGTCCTCTGAGACTGACCTTGTTAGACGAAATTCTATCTGTTCTCCTCAGAGCTAGCTTAGAATAAATCTGTTTCATTGCACTAATTTGTATTTTCTAGGTTTTCAGTAGACTTCCATCAGCCAACTTCCACCCATTTTACTCCAAATGGAGTTTATTCTGAGTTCTGATGAGTATCTATGAAGGAGAATATAGTTTCAGGTTATATTAAATAACATAAATCACTATGAAAAAGGTCGCAAATACTTTTTTGGAAGAAGATAAATATGTGCGTATACTTTTTATGTTGTTGGGAACTCTGATTACAGCTTCTTTTGAGAACTTCATTTCACAAGTGAGGAATCCTGGTTCTGGTAACAACTGGGTCAGTTTATGATTACATTTGTCGTAATTCAATAAATATTTTGAGACCTGTGACCTTTAGCATTTTAACTTATGATAGCCCATTTTTCTTCGGACCCTATATTTTGTGTTTTTTCAAGTTACATTTGTGTCAGCTATGAGTTAACTTGAAATTGTTGATTGTCTCCATCTTTTTGGATATCAAGTGTAATATTGTATGCAGTATCTCCCTGCAGAGATGTATTCTCCCTTGCTTATCTACTTAATAGATTTGTTCTATATTACAATATCAAAAGCAGGAAACAGAGCAAATATTGATGTGCTCCACCAATCCATCCTGCAGTTTCCAATTTAAGTGACTTTGTTTTCAAATAGTATGTAATTTTTTATTCTTAACACATACTATGTGAAAATACATGACTTGAACTTTATTTTATAGACGCACTCCCAGCATGACCTGAATCTTTTGTTTCTAACATGTCCCTGTCACTGTCCACAGCTATGCTATCGATTCATACCTTCTACTTTGTGAGAATACCCTGCTGTTCCTTATTGCCTTACTAAAACATATTTTCCTACTTAATCGGTACAACTCCTTTATCACTTAATAATTTAATATCTAATGTAGAATATTTTTCTGTGTCTCTAGACTTAAAGCATGCTTTGTGAAATATATTTACATAATAATATATATGTCATAGATACCATTTATTGGTAGCATTTG
>NW_026067949.1:18834244-18875043 GCF_014885135.2 Alexandromys fortis
TATAAAACAAATACATGAACACTTGGAGTAATATATGATCCAATATCATCTCATATTATTGCCATATGAATTCCTTTATAGGACGCATCCTCAAAATATTAAAAATGTGATCTGAGAATGAGATGTAAAGACTTCATTTCTCAGTGAGCATTGAAATAGGTGACCTAGTGCCTTCTAATTTTAGGGATGAAGCCACACCAACAAATTCATCTATTTTATTTTCTGATATATATATTCTCTTAGGTAAATGATTTAATAGTTTTAGGAAACCCACAGAGTCAAAATATTTAGTATTAATTTCAAGGAAAAACCCAATATAAGTAAATGCTTTCTGTTCCACCTGGGAATAATTGAGCCCAATGCTGAGAAAGAAATTTTACTTATCTTCTATGCTATAAGATATTTGAATCCTATTTTGTAATAAGCATGTATAATGTGAGCATCTACTAATTTAAAAATGCCCAAATATGTGTTTGGAGGAAACTATTGTAAGTTAAATTTCTGGAGAGGCAATTGGCTTGTGTGCAAGGAAAAATGTCCTTTGGCTCGAACTCGGTAGCATTGTAAAACTTTTCCTAAAATGACAGATGGCACAGTTACCTTTAGCATCCTAGAAAATCCTTGATTCGTCAAGACATGAACTGCAAGGCTCAAAAGTTAAATAAGGTTTGGGAGTCAGATGGACTTGTCTGTCTTCTGACATGTTTTCTCCGTATCCCCTAGAGCTTTCCACATCTTGAAAGAAGTTAGTTTTTCTTCTAGTGGATCTGTTAGATTGAAGGGTATTCTAACTTTTTTTACATTAAAAGATTTAAAAATAATGAGAATGAACAGAGGATTTCTATCACCTATTTTATAAAATTGAAGATGAAATTGTTGATATCATAGAACTAGGAAAGATAATATTGGCCATTATTGTCTGTAACTGATAAAGTGGATGGTAGGGAAATTATATTGGGCTAAAAGAGAGCTTTGCTAATAGGCACAAAATAACAATTAGATATGAGAAATAAATTTTCACAATCCACAGCAGAGCACTGTGTCCAAAGTAAAGAAACTGAACTGTGCATTCCAATCTATTTCTAGGAGAGGACTTGGAAAGCTATTATTAGTATACATCTTCAAAAGCATGAGAGAAATTTTGAGGTGAAAGAATTTCTCATTGTCCTCATACAAAACAGTTTTATAAATATAGGATAGAAAAAATATAAATCTTTGAAAAAGGTGGAATTACTGCTAACCCCCAAAACATGTTAAACAAAAAGTTCAATTCATGGCAGAATTTAGTTACTAATGGAACAAGCTTGACTGGATATTTTCTGCCTTCTTTTCTCCCCATTGCCTTTGGGACTACCTCCCTCACTCCATGCCAAACTTACCATTGGTTTCTGTCTCCTCTTTAAGACAATTTGGAGTCTATTCTTCTTTATAAAGTTTTCTCAAAAAAAGTTTAAGCCATCCATATACTTTGAGTGCTCATTCATTTCTTATATATCTCTTATTTTTATTATTAATTTTGTTTTGAGTGCTAATATTATATTTTAATATATCTATGGATTTTTCAATGTTATTCTTTAATCATGAGAAATTCTTACATTGCGTTTTGATCATACTCATCCCTCCCCTATCTTTCTCTGCCTTTTCCTACACTGAACTTTGTATCTTTTTCTTTTTTTTCAGGTGCTAGAGTCCAGTTAGTATTGTCCATGTATCTGACAGTCTCTCCAGTGGGTTTTGCTTTTTTTTTTAATGTGTTGGATTTTATTAAGATTTTTAAATTGGAATCAATTTACTTAGAACATGTTCAGCAGCTAAAGGAGGACTCAGTTCTTTTTTTGCATTTTATTTATTTATTTACTTACTTACTTACTTACTTATTTATTTATTAACTATTTCTGCCTCCTCCCCGCCACCACCTCCCATTTCCCTCCCCGTCCCCCGATCAAGTCCCCCTCCCTCATCAGCCCAAAGAGCAATCAGGGTTCCCTGCCCTGTGGGAAGTCCAAGGACCACCCACCTCCATCCAGGTCTAGTAAGGTGAGCATCCAAACTGCCTAAGCTCCCACAAAACCAGTACGTGTAGTAGGATCAAAAACCCATTACCATTGTTCTTGAGGTCTCAGTAGTCCTCATTGTCCACTATGTTCAGCGAGACCGGTTTTAACCCAGGCTTTTTCAGACCCAGGCCAGCTGGCCTTGGTGAGTTCCAGATAAAACATCCCCATTGTCTCAGTGTGTGGGTGCACCCCTCGCGGTCCTGAGTTCCTTGCTCATGCTCTCTCTCCTTCTGCTCCTGATTTGGACCTTGAGATTTCAGTCTGGCGCTCCAATGTGGGTCTCTGTCTCTTTCTCCTTTCACCGCCAGTTGAAGTTTAGTATTCAGGAGGATGCCTGTATGTTTTTCTTTCGGTTCACCTTCTTATTTGGCTTCTCTAGGATCACGAATTATAGGCTCAATGTCCTTTATTTATGGTTAGAAACCAAATATGCTTTGTTTAATTTAATATTTATGATAACTTTTCTAATAATTATTGTTTCATGTATATTTTCTATGTACTGAAGAGTGTTCACCATCATTCTGTCCCTCAGTCCACTAATTAAAATAGTACTCCATCTTTAACAATGTGGCACAAACATGTCTCTTGAAACATATTTTATAAAATGAAGAAAAAAGCCCAAATACATTGCTTATACTCAGAATAATAAACTTTGGTACACAAAAGATTCACACTATTGTTTTCTTGTCCTGTATCATGTCTACTTTAAGTGAATTTTTTCTTTCATTACAACTTCTATATAAAATTAATCTATAATTTTTTCCATTGTAGGAAGTGTAGTTTAGTATCTTTAAAGATAAAAGTCCTGTTTTTCTGTCTTTTCTGGATTACAACAGTGTTCATTGCTGATGTGATTTCAGGATTTCTTCTTTAGATTTAGGCAAGTAATGGTGGACCGCGAGGGGTGCACCCATACACTGAGACAATGGGGATGTTCTATCAGGAACTCACCAAGGCCAGCTGGCCTGGGTCTGAAAAAGCCTGGGTCAAAACTGGTCTCGCTGAACATAGCGGACAAGGAGGACTACTGAGACCTCAAGAACAATGGCAATGGGTTTTTGATCCTACTGCACCTNACCCTGATTGCTTTTTGGGCTGACGAGGGAGGGGGACTTGATTGGGGGAGGGGGAGGGAAAGGGGAGGCGGCGGTGGGGAAGAGACAGAAATCTTTAATAAATAAATAAATAAATTTAAAAAAAAGAAAAGAAAGAAAGAAAAATTTAAATAAAAAGAAAAAAAGATTTTCTGATGTCATTCAGAATTCTTGGCTACTTTCTTTGTATGTGTAAGTGTATAATATATTACATTGTTTAAGTAACAGAATGAAAAAATGATTTCATAGGAATAAAACACAGTAATGTAAATGTTGGTTTCAATGGCAAGACTTCCAAAAATGACTTCAAGACTTTTATTAAATTGGAAACAAAACATCACAATAATATTTCCTAAAATAACATTTTCTGTTAGTTTGCGGATATATTACTTAAATAAATTTAAATATAAAAGATATTTGTGCCAGTGGTTTAAAAAATGTTTCTTAGTTATTTAAGCACAAGCATTATTTTAAATGTAAGTGGATGTATTGATTTCCCTACTCTAATATCTGCTTGCATATTAACTTTATTATCTCAACTTTAACATACAGGTCCACATATCACTCTTGGTGCTTACTGCAGTTAAACATCTAATTGTATAGGTTCTTCTACTATCATACCTTCCAAGCAGAGCCTGAATCCTGATTCAGGGATGTAAAATGATTCCTTTGTAATTCTTAACACAATAATAACACAACCCTTTGGGAGTTGCTTAAAATGCTTCTCAATGGCTTCACGTTAATCAAGCCTTGGCAAAGTCAACCACTGTTAGAAATCTTCATTTTAAGTCTAAATATTAAATTTACATTTTAAACCTTAAAGTATTGAAAGAGACACTACTTTAAAATTACAGAGTAAATGATGAGCTGACTGGATCTCTATGTAAAGATTAGATATAATCATTCAGTTAGAGAAATGGAATGCAAATTTAGGGGTTATAAATTTCTCCAAAGACTATAGTTTTGAAATCTTGATTAAAAGTTAATGCCCAGCAAAGTAATTGTGAAAATTTAGATTTAAGAATCAGAAAATGTATGCATCATATGGAAAATAAAACAGAAGATAAACTGATAAAAGAAACACACTTGAGGATGCATTAAATTCCAATTTTAATGCGTGGTTGAAACAGTTTTCTTACACAATAAACTAGTCTTTAAAGTTTGTGAGAGATTTCAGAACACAAGAGGAAAAGAAATAAGCATGCAAGAAAAAGAAAAAGAAAATTCATCCAACAGCACTGTTGATCACTTTCCCAACTACTGCCTTTTTCAGTTCAATTTCTGAACTAAACAGTTTGATGTATTAGCGTTTGTCAGTTTCAATAGTACTGTTAATGTACTGTAGCAAATATGTGTCATTCTACTACTAAAATCTGTCTTCCTTTAAATCTAGTTATGTTTATAAAAGAAGATAGAAACCGCATGCTTCATAAGAAAACACTGAATAGCTTCATCCCCATTATTTATGCAACAAAGCACACACATAAATTCATATAAGTACTATACATAAGTGATAAAGTTCATACAATTGAGAAACTTATTGAACATATATCTATGATCAAGTTCTTGAAGGACATTATATTGTAGTATAAGAAAATCAAAATCTATAATATTCTACATATAATAATATTCTACATGGAAACAGGGTGTTTTTTTTCTTATTTTAATATTCTATTTCCACCTAATTTGAATATGGAAGGTTATTTATTTTTCACATTGGAATTCTGAGGTTAGTTGGAGGATTTTATATTAGATTTTCTTATGTTGACCAAATTTCTATCACACCTTCTTCACTGAGTGTTTTCTCACAGGAAGGTTGAATATTTTCAAATGTTATTTCTGCATCAATTATTCCCTTAAGTCTTTTTAAAAAAAAAATCTGCTTTTTTATTTTTAAATATTTATTTGTTATATATACAATATTCTGCCTGTGTGTATGCCTGCAGGTCAGAAGAGGGCACCAGACCCCATTACAGATGGTTGTGAGCCACCATGTGGTTACTGGGAATTGAACTCAGGACCTTTGGAAGAGCAGGCAATGCTCTTAACCTCTGAGCCATCTCTCCAGCCCTCCCCTTAAGTCTTAATCAAGTTGGGAGAGTTCATGACTTAGCTAAGAGAGCACCCCTAGTAATGAGGGCTCAACTTAGGCTATGTTAAGGAGGTAAATGAAATAATTAACCCTTAAATAAAATATTGTGCTTTTTCTTTGCAGAATTTTCTGTCTCAATCAGTTTCTTACGGGGCCACTGATATTATACTCCCATGTATGCCTGGCTTTCTGGGTTATGAAGAAAAGCATACTTGGTGTGGGAAGTCCTTCTGTGTATGCGTTGTTTTTCTTGGCCAATAAAGAAGCTGCCTTCAGCCAATGGTTTAACAGAATAAAGCCATGTTGGAAGAGATAAATAGAGAGAGAAACAGCAGAGTCAGATGCCATGGAGCCGCCAGAGGCGAAAGCTGCAAGCTGCCAGTTGGAAGCTTCCAGTAAGCCATGAGCCTCATTGAAGGCATATTCGACCGGTATGCTAAAATAAACAGCTCAAAACAACAGATATAATTTAATAATTGAAAACCGGGAAACTCACGCTACCGGAGGAGGTCCGAAATCCAAACAGGCCAGGCAATCACTCCGCACGGAGAGCATGTACCTGATCTCCAGATTTTTCAACCTGGCCCCAGACTGCCACAACCTAGCCAGGTGTGATTGGCTGAGCTTCCCCATCACCTCATGGTAAAATATAAAATAATAGAAGTGGGTTAACCAAAGATATAAAAGCTACCTAGCAATACACTTAAGTAATTAGCCAAGCAGGGATCTAAATAATATAGTTTTTGTGTGATTATTTCGGGAGTCTGGCGGCTGGGAAATGAGCAAGCAGCCTCCTACCACACATAATATTCATTTTTTGCTCTGTCCTTTTTAAAGAATGCTACCCCTTATTCTCAAAGAGGTGAGAAGAAATTTCCTAGCTTTTTTTTTTTTTTTTTTCAGGTGGATAGTGGCCTTCCCTCTCCCACCTGGGAGATTCCGAGCACAAGGCTTGTCACTTAGCTCAGCCCAGCTACCCAACTAGTACATGCTGATAAAGATGGCCTAACTCAGGAACAGTGGCCTTGCTCTAAAAACACGGGAAAAGCTGACTTAGCAGAAGGGGAGGGAGCAAAAGTCCTTGAACTATGCCAAAGCAGCTTCAAAAAGCCTCTTCGTAGTAAAGCCTTCAAAAGCCTACTCCACAGAGGAGATACAACTCCTCTCTTTACCTCGCTATAATGGGTCAGTAGATGTTTGTATTATGCTGATTAAACCTTGCTTATTACAATCTGGGACTCTCTGGTGGTCTTTTTAAGTTATACGTTGTTATAAGTCACTTGACACAAGAGTTGGGAACCGAGTTGAGGTCCGCTTGAGGAGCTCCAGGAGTTGTTGAACAATTTCTAGCCCTAAATAATAATGTCTTACTAAAAATAAAACAAGAATATTTGTAACCTAGGACAGTTGCTGAATACATAGTTTATTTCAAAGCCAATTTTGTATAAAACTATGTAGTTGAATCACGAGTGCATGAATCAGTACATGTAGACTATTCCCCATTTCATAATTTCCAGCAATTCATCATCTTTACTTACCCATAAGCTCCCCTGCTACATCTCAGGCTATTCTACACACTTCTGTGTCTTTAAGCATCATTGAAAATCTGTTTCCACATTCATCACTACGTGATTTGTAGACTCAATTGCCATTTTCAGAGCCCCAAACAGCATTTATTAAATTTGACAAGTAATTATATTTACTCATGATAATTTCAGTTCCACAGTGCAAATCAGCACAGGTGTGACTAGCAGTTATGTTTCTTCATCCGCAGAGCCCCTGCTGTACAGAAAGCATCCACTAGCAATTTTTGTTAATTCACTTAATTGCCTGGGGCAGCCTTAGCCACTCTTTTCTCCTAATTTGATGCTTTCTGTTGTGATCCATGGAAAACAGAATGGTCTGAAGAGGGGACACTTGTAATTACAAGAATTGAAATGTGAGCACACTCATATCTGACACACACTTAGAGTCAACTATGAAGAACTTAAAAATTTCTGAGATGAGACGGAGCAATTCAGGACACTCAGAATGAGAAACATTTACAAGAAATGAACATGATTCATACAGCTGCTGTTTTTGAAAAGATTATGAAACTCACTTTCCATGTTGCCATACTAACATGCAAAACATTCTTGTGATAATTTCTCTTTTACTCTCCTAAAGAAATATTTTTTTTGATCAAAATTCATTTCCTCGCTCCTTCCTTTCAAAATACCCTTTATGCCTTGTCATCTTTATCATCTCTTGTTTGTTATTGTGTCTTTCTCTCTCACACACATCCACACACATATATATATATTCATATGTGTGACAATAAAATTATATACACAACCTACACACAAATACATACATATATGTACGTGACAATAAAATTTATATATATATATATATATATATATATATATATACACATACACAATACTCATACAGACATATATACTTATATAATCCACGGAATCCATTTACTTGTTTTATGTGTATGTATATGATTTCAGAGTTGACAACTTGGTGTTGAATAAATTTTATTTGATTAATTAATTACTATGCAGTTCTCTCTCTCTTTTACTTTCTCTGTGTGTGTGTGTGTTTGTGTATAGACATATACATGACAAATACACATGTAGAAGCTAAAGGACAAAATTGGAGAGCTGAATATCTCCTTCTACCTTGGAACCCAGTAGTTCACCAAAGGTTGTCAAATTTGAACAGGTCTGAATATTAAGCAGAGTTACTGGTTGAGCCTTCCTATACATCCCATTTTTGTGCTTTATAAGTTCCACTCAGAAATATTTGTTTTCAGGTATTTCATTAATAATAAAAATTCTGGTGTTTTGAACTTAGCTATAGGCAAACATTTTTTTTTTGTTGTTTTTTCGAGACAGGGTTTCTCTGTGGCTTTAGTTTGAAATGTAAATTTGTTCTTCTGTGTAAGCAATGTGGGATGAGTATTACTTAGTTCTTTTAATTATAGCATTTATTTAATACACATATCTTAAGTAATGGGATAATTTGATATATAAGTATTTATTTTAATATACATTATAGTTTTCAATGATTCTGTAATGGAAATGATACCTTTAAGAATCAAAATTAATATGTATTGAATGAATTCATTTAAAGACCTTACACTTCTATGTAAAAAGTAAGATAATACCTATAATGTTGAAATAAACAACTCTATGACCTGTGAAAAATTTTATTCAGAAAAATCCCAATAGAAAGTCCAAAGAGCAAAATGCTGCTACTACAGAAACACTTTCCCTCTGAGAAAAAAAAAAAAAAAAAAAAAAAAAAAAAAAAAAAAAAAAAAAAAAAAAAAAAAAAACCAAAAAAAAAAAAAAATTTCAAACAAAAAAAAAAAAAAAAAAAAAAAAAAAAAAAAACCATAAAATGCCTCACCATTAATCTCTGTCATTCATAGAAACATCTGGATAATTCTCTAAAATTAAATGAGAAAAGAAACATTGGCCCATGGATTGGCCCTTTGTGCAACAGTTGAAAAATCAACCTGATCCATTATAATAACTTCTCCTCTAAAAATATAAACATACTCATTTATAAATACTGAGGATATTGAATTTTGCAATAATTGTTGAATTGCTGAAAACTGTTGAATTCTTCATCAAGGAAATTCTTTCAAGAAAAATAAATAAAATGACTTAATCTTCTTGTTAGTTTAGGAAAAATACAGATTTCCTACATCTTTTCTTAATAAACAATGGCTTAGGATGACAAGTTCCGACACAAGTGGCTATGTTGCACAAAACCTATTGTTTATTATTCAGTTTCTGGGACACTGATTTCATGAATTGCCTTTATTCTTCTGAAAACTTCCTTCTTAGATAATATTATGTAACTTCCTTCTTAGATAATATTGTGTAATTTGATTAAGACATGGCTTAGCAAAATTCTTCCTATTCGCATGTAGCATTAAAAATAAAAACTGTTAGTGAATATTTTTCAGTAATGCTATATGATATTGTATAACATTTCTTTTCTGATTGTGCCACAATTTATTATTACAGTGCTTCATATTTGGGAATAGATTTAAAGCTAATTGTGTACATCTGTAATTATTCTCTGAAACTTAGTGATCAGTACCAAATTGCACTATTGAAAATTAACAATATGTTTTGGTTTTCAATTTTTTTTTATTTTGTTTTGAGACAGAGTGGAAGAACATAAATTTGGGTGGGAGTTCTCAGAGAAACTAGAAGAAGAGAAAGAATGCCATTAAAACATATAAAAATTTTAATTAAAACTAAATTAAAATTACGGGTATATGAAAATACTTGATCCATATAACAATTTGTTCCTCGGGAAAATCTTGAAATTGGGAGCCAATGTCTTTCTAAATTTTCATCAACTTGATGATATAAAGTTCTCACTTTGAAAAAAAAGTATTATTACCAACTTACAAAAGATATTTACTATATGAACACTAACATCAAGTGGAAAAATGATTATATATTTTATATATATTTCATAATAATATAGTACACAAGGTATAGACATGCCAGCATGACAGGACTATCTATGTAGTTGTTGACAAAGCAAAAACTACTTTAGAAGAAATTAAACAGCCTGGGAGACATTTTCAAGACTCTAAAGGGAAGAGAAAGCAGAGCTGAACAAAATCCAGGGGATATTTCAGATACTAGGATAAGCAAGTGGAAAGTTGTGAAGGAAGTTGAGAAATTTGATCACGTTCCTGAGTTTACAAATGATTTTCTCTGAGATTAGGCTGTGTTTGCCAATGGGTAAACTGAGTTGGGCTACTCACACTAGTATAAGGTAGACTTCTCAATGTGTTCACCTTTCAGAGATATGGTTCTTGGGCCCCTTCCTAGATTCCAGGACTGAGACATTTAATATTCAAAGGGTCAGAGAAAGAGTTTAGGAGCATATGTTTTCATTCTTTTTTTTTGCTGATTTTATTGATCTATATTTATTTCTCTGCACCCCTCCCATCCTTCTTTCTCTGCTTCTACCCTCTCCCATGATCCCTACGCTTCCAATTTATTCAGTAGTTCTTGTATTTTTCTACTTTGCATACAGATTAGTTCCATGTATGTCTCTATTAGGGTACTCTTTGTTGTCTAGGTTCTCTGGGACTGTAAATTGTAGGCTGTTCTTTTGTTTTGTTTTTGTTTTTGCTTTTTTGATTTATTTCAAAAAGTCACTTATGAGTAAGTACCACACTCACTTAATATGAGGTTGTCTAGATCTATTTATTTGCCCACAAAGTTCAATGTCTTTATTTTTTCCACTCTGTAGTACTCCATTGTGTGAATGTACCACATCTTCTATATTCATTCTTTAGTTGATGGTCAGCTAGGTTGTTTCTACATACTGGCTATTACAAATAGTGCTGCTATGAACATAGTTAAGTATATGTCCTTGTGGTATGATTGAGCTTCCTTTGGTTATATACCCAAAAGTGGTATTGCTGGGTCTTGAGGTAGGTTGTTTTCTAATTTTCTGAGAAATCTCCATACTGATTTCAAAAGTGGCAGCACCAGTTTGCACTCCCACAAGCAATGGAGTAGAGTTCTCTTTACCCCACAACCTCTCCAGCATATGCAGTCATCATGATGTGTTTGTGATCTTGTCCATTCTTAGAGATTTAAGATGGTATCTCAGTGTTGTTTTGGTTCGCATTTCTCTGATGGCTAAGAATGTTGAACATTTCCTTAAATGTCTTTCAGCCATCTTAGATTCCTCTGTTGAAAGTTCTATATTTAGGTCTGTATCCAATTTTTATTGGATTATTTGTTCTTTTGATCAATGAGATGTGCTGCAAAGAGTAGCTGAGTAGGCATAGAAACATTTAAAAAATGTTCTTAAGATTAGTAAGCTGGGAAGATTATTGAATTTATATTGTTTAACTTATTTTTAAATCAGCATATAATTTGTTAAATACATTTTAACATGTGTGAGCTCTTCTGGTTTCATCTGGCCCTGTCTCACCTACCCCTTCAGCTTCTCCAAGCTATACCCTCACAAACCAGACTCTTCCTCTTTTATGTCGCCTGTGTCACTTCATATACTCTAAAACATTTTTGAGGGGCATATTTAAGCCCAATTAATCTCTTTTAATAAAAGGTTGAGCAAAGTATTCTGATACACTTATATCTATGTTGAAGAAGACTACATGCCGATTGGATGTTGTTAAGTCTGGAAAGATGCAATGCCATAAGTCCCAACCCAAATTTATTCTGGGCTATGTTCACATTCTTTATTTGCCAATCATCATATACCTCTATTTTGACTATCAAGAAAGGAAAGTCCACTAACAAAAAGCTTAGAATGTCATTAGAATGTCAATCGGAACCTAGAATAAAGTTTGCCTCACTTTGCATCGATTTATGGTTTTATGGTTTTCTTTTGTTCTATAACTCTCTGAGTTCTTGGAATCACTTCAGTAGTGGGACTGCCATTTGATGCATAAAGAAATTTACAGGAAAAGATTTCTTTTAACTTACAGCTTCAGAGTCCATCATGTCATTGAGACATGATATGCTGGAGGAAAAATAAAGCAGAGAGGAAGCAAAGAAGTGGAATGTGACTATACATACACCTTCAGAGCCTGTCTCTAAATTGTCCTTCCTCCACTGAGGTCAAATTTATTTTTTTTAAAAAATATTTATTTATTTATTTATTTATTTATTTATTTATTTATTTATTTATTATGTATACAATATTCTGTCTGTGTGTATGCCTGCAGGCCAGAAGAGGGCACCAGACCTCATTAAAGATGGTTATGAGCCACCATGTGGTTGCTGGGAATTGAAATCAGGACCTTTGGAAGAGCAGGCAATGCTCTTAACCTCTGAGCCACCTCTCCAGCACCTGAGGTCAAATTTCTTAAAGGCTCCTAACGTTAAAGGCACTCCCTAGCAGTGCCACTTCCAGAACCAGCTGTTCAGCTATATCAGTCTGTACCATCCATCTTTCATTCAAACCACCACCTTCCCTTTGAGTAAAGTGCTTTTTGGGAGGTTTCAATTATTCTTAGGCCACAATGTCAACATGATGCTTCAAGAAATGAAGTCCCAGTAATATTGTTTAGGCTCGCGAAGGGATTAATTGTCATAGGTAAAAGCAGGTGTACTGACTGACTTCTTAAATAGCAGCTTTATCTTGCAAGTCCTGCAGGAGAAGGAAAAGCTTTTTGCCAGAACACAAATCCTTTGGATTCAGGTACTTCAACATAGAAAGACGAAAGCTTATTCAAGTGTTTACTTGGCTGGGTTGCAGAGAACACATGAGTGAGAAAGGAGCCTTGATTCAGGGAAATTCCCCATCCTTCTGGCCCTTCATAAAGATACAGACAGACTCTACTTGCTTTGTGCTGTTTCTCCTGTCCAGAAAATGTTCCTCTCAGATTCTATTTCGAATATAGACAATCTAGTAAGAGGTAGTAGTAATTCTTTAAGGAACATTTCGTATTATCCTTTTGTGCATCTCATAATCTATTTAGCATAAAAACTAAATCAATATGCAATATCAATTCAAGGTCAGGGAATGAGAGACAAGATAGTACTACTTAAGAATCTGATATAAAACCAAGCAAAATGAAAACAAAAACAACCTAAAAATAAAGAAATCATAAAAACCCTAGATTATCTACAAACTTCATTTGCAGGAATAAATTTGTTTATAAATATAATATTTCAATGACTTATTTTTCTTACTGCTAGTTTCCTATTCCATGTTTAAATCATTAACTTTCTTTTCTCTGCACACATCCACACATTTTCCTAGTAATTGCTTTTCAGTGACTGTTCTGTTGTACCTCTCCTCAAGGGAAAACATGCTGTTGTCTATTCATACACTTTTGTCATTTCCTTCAGTTAATTTAGTTGGTTCTGCTACTATTCACTCTCAAGGTGAACTCCCTGCATGCAGAATATTCACTCATTATTAAAAAGTGACATCAGGCAGTGTTCAAATTCTCTAGGTTATAAAATACATAGATATCGTGCTATTGTGATGTAAATTTATTATCTCCTATAGCAAACACGTGGTTTCTTCGTCAAAGATTGTAGTAGTCAACATTTTATGTTTATTTCTTTAGCTTTGCTTTTTTAAAAAAGTAGTATACCAATTCCTTATTGAAATTTTCAAAAGCAAAGCTTTTGCAACAAGCTTAATTTCCAATTTTTATTTTTTCTTAATAACTTCTAATGACAACACAACTTAATCATTTCCCCTTGAAAATAAACAAAGAAGTAGCATAGACATGTTTGAAGAATTTAAAGATCAGCATTGGAAAATGTATCAAACCAAACTTTAGAAAGTCACTATTAATGTAGAGCACATTTCAAATTACAGGGAACTCTCTAGGTTTGGGGAAATTTGACTCCTTCAATAAGAAGGACATGGCGTTTGCTGTGTTCAGGCATGGTAGGCTGCTGGTGAACACTGGGAGAGGACATGCTCAGACAATCCTGCTTGGGTCTTACTTTGCTGAGTAGGCAAAACTGGCAAAGTGCTGAAGACGAACTTAGTGAAAATGGCAAAGGAAATATGTAAATAAAGTCATTTCATTCTTATTCTTGACACCTATGAATTCCCTACAAGCAAACAAGGAAGTGTCAAACTAAAAGGCACAAGCTACAGTGTTGTGTTTCTTGATAAAATAGTCTTTAAAAACAATCTCTACTATTGGGGAATGGAGAGTTAAAGATTAAAAAAGAATAAAGTCCACACATTTGCAGTTTTTATTTTTAAAACAATCTTATTTTACATACCAATCCCTGTTCTCTCTCCCTCCCATCCTTCCACCTTTGTCTCACTCCACTCCCCTCCATTTATGGGGGAACCAGAAGTTTGAGTTGGGGGCAGGGCGGAGAGGGAGAATATTTAATTTCTTTTAAATTTGGAATATAGATCAGTGTTAATGTAGATGCTTCACATATGTAAGAGACTTTGGGTTCACCATTTAGTGGCAAAATGGTGATGATAATGAAGATGATGATGATGATGATGATGAATTTCTACTTCTTATAGCTCCAAAGATATATGTTGGTAGTAAGAATATATTTACATTCAAATTAATATTTTTTTCTGTTAAAAAAAGCTAGACTAAGAGAGAGAGATCCTGCCTGTCTACTTTTGATAGTCATGAAGTCTGACAAATAACTGAATTGTAAATTAACTTATTGTAGCCCAGTGAGTTGGTATTTTACTTTTGTTCCATTTCAGAATGTAATTCATTTTCTAAAATCCTACATTTGTTTATGAAATAACTCAGCAATATCATATTATCATATTAAAATAAAATGATATTTTAAATTATGTTGTTTGTCAGAAATTAGGCAATAAATGTGCAATTTAGGTTGGTTTTTGTTTACCCAGCCCACTGTCTTCTTGCAGGCAAGAAGATGGTTTACAAACTGCATATGCTTGTTCTATACAAACATTAAACAAAAAGGTCCCCTGATCACTACACACTATGTAACTAAGAAACTTTCTATAAGCATATGTACAGTCCTCCATTTAACCTCAGGTCATCTACCTTTGTAAAAAGTGGCTTTGTTTCCTGAGCAGCCTTTTCTGGCTTCAAAAAGTGTCCTAAACATATTTCATTTCAAATTACTGTTTTCTGTAAAAGTGTAATGTCACAAATATACAGTATACATCATTTATATAATATCATATCCATATATTATAAAGAGAAAGAATAATATTTTTTAAAACTATTGCTCATAGCTTCATATTGATTAATGACTATATAGCAATTCAATCAATATTATTCCTATTTTAAAAATCTTCCTGAAGCCGGTGGTGGTGGCGCACGCCTTTAATCCCAGCACTCGGGAGGCAGAGGCAGGAGGATCTCTGTGAGTTCGAGACCAGCCTGGTCTACAGAGCTAGTTCCAGGACAGGCTCCAAAGCCACAGAGAAACCCTGTCTCAAAAAACCAAAAAAAATAAATCTTCCTGAAAAGAAAGAACTTTAGCAAATCAGTGTATGTTTCTTTTAGAGTTGGTTTTTTGTTCAGTTTTCCTTAGCTAGGTGTTACCTTCATTAAAAATGTAATCTCACCAAAATATAATTTCTGCTAAATATAAAATAGTTACATTCATGAAATTTTTTATTAGTGATTTTGGAAGTTTATTTTATGAAAATTTTACCCTACTCATCTTATTATACAGTCTGAACTCTATTGCTCAACTCCCAATCATTTATCATACTTGCTATTGTCTCAAAATTGTTATCTCTAAAGAAGCAATCTAGAGTCTTTATGGAGTATTGCGCTCTAGTGAATACTTAGCATCCTTGTAAAAATGATCTTCACATGCTACTATTCCTGTCATAGAAATTTCATGTGTCAAAACTGGATCATCTGAACCTCTTTCCACTCTCTCACAGTCTAATGGCTATAGCTTTATAGTCCCTTATGATTATTAGCTCCTGTACTAATTTCTTTTTTCTTTACTTTCACAACTCTTTTTTTTAATTTGATTTTTTTACAAATATCATTTCAGCTAATCTGTTTTTTATTCCATTCAAAAATTTACACCTTCCCCCCTCCTCCCATTTCCCTCCCTCTACCTCACTCACCCTCCTTGGTATTGGCATAAAAACAGAGATGTTGACCAATGGAATCAAATCAAGACCCTGATATTAACCCACAAACCTATGAACACCTGATTTTCGACAAAGGAGCTAAAAGTATACAATGGAAGAAAGAAAGCATCTTCAACAAATGATGCTTGCATAACTGAATATCAACCTGTAGAAGAATGAAAATAGATCCATATCTATCACCATGCACAAACTCAAGTCCAATATGGATTTATATGGATTAAAAACCTCAATATAAATCAGACCACACTGAACCTGATAGATGAGAAATGGGAAGTAGATTGCAACAAATGAACACAGGAGACCACCCCCTATGTATAACCCCAGTGGCACAGACAACAAGAGCAACAGTGAATAAATGGGACCTCCTGAAACTGAGAAGCTTCTGTAAAGCAAAGGCCATTGTCACTAAGACAAAAAGGCAACCTACTGACTGGGAGAAGATCTTCACCAACTCTGCACCAGACAAAGGTCTGATCTTCAAAATACTCAAAGAACTCAAAAAACTGGACTTGAAAATTCTAACTAAACCAATTAAAAAATGGTGTTCTGAACTGAAAAGAGAATTCTCATCAGATGAAGATCAAATGGCCAAAAGACACTTAAGGTCATGTTTATCCTTCTTAGTGATCAGGGAAATGCAAATCAAAACAACTTTTGAGATACCATCTTACACCTGTCGAATGGCTAAGATCAAAAACACCAATGATAACCTATGCTGGAGAGGATGTGAAGTAAGGGGAACACTCATCCATTGCTGGTGGGAATGCAAACTTGTGCATCCACTTTGGAAATCAGTGTGGTGGTTTCTCAGGAAACTGGGAGTCAACCTACCTCAGGACTCAGCAATTTCACTCTTGGGAATATAGGTATAAATATGAATTATTAGTAAACTGTTGCAAAGCTCCTGAACATGTAAACATGTTTTCTTCTACAAAATATCCAGTTCATATCTTATTTCTTACACTGCTGTAACCAAACATCCTAAACTGAGTATTGAAGAAATTTTAAAAAAATTAAAATAAAATTAGAATTTAATATAACTTAATATCTTTTCTGTTGAAATATGATGTCTCAGCTTTTTGTTACTTATTACAGGTTATTTCTCTTTATTTGCAAACTTGCATTGTATAAAGTCAAGTCTTATATTGCTTTGAAATTTTGCAAGAATTTTCAATAGAAATGAATAAAATTGATGCCAAAGCAATCCTAAAATGCAAGTAAGATGATATGTTGCAGTGGTATTTCAATTGTATTTTAATAAGTAAAGACTTCCTGAAGATCTGAGAGTAAACAGTCCCACTGGTCAGCCTTACAACCAGATTATGGTAACATACATCTTTAATCTCGGTGGTCACAATGATACACACCTTTAATCCCAGTATCCACCCTAGTTACCATAGAAATCAGAAGGTGCAAGCTTTTAATCCTAGCCCTAAGGAGGAATATAAGATGGGGGAGGGGAGAGACAGCTCTCATACAGAAAGTCAAAATGCCTTGACTTCAAATTTTAAGTCAAAAGATATGTTACTTTGGAGAAGAGATTTTGATGTTGTTTCCATAGGAAATGAGGGTCTGTGGGTTCATTCTTAGCTGGCGTGGGAGATTATTTTATGTGGGAGGTTCACTATGTGTTGCTGTTAATTGTTAATAAATAAAGAAAACTGACTTGAGTGACTAGGATAGAACAGAGTTAGGTATGGAAACCTAAACTGAATGTTGGGAGAAGGAAGGTGTTTAGAGAGCCATGGGAGCTGCCACCACAGACAGACATGCTAAAACTTTGCTGGTAGGCCATGACCTCGTGGTGATGCACAGATTAATGGAGATGGGTTAAATTAAGATATAAAAGTTAGCCAATAAGGCATTATAATTAATGGACCAAGCAGTGATTTAAAAAATATAGTTTCTGTGTGATTATTTCAGGGCTGAGCAGCTGGAAACCAACAAGGGGCCTCATTTTAACACTTAACTAAGAAAAAAAATAAAGTTTGATCAAGGAAGAACCCCTTGATAATCTCCATGGGAACAAGTGGCCCAGAAGATCCAATGTTTCAGAGCACATTTGTTGCAGTTTCCTCTGAGTTCTACATACAGAACAGCTTCAAAACTTATTCAGCCTCACAAAATATTCCAATAAGGACTTAACCACAATTCTAAATTTTCTTAGGGTCTCCATAAGATAATTAGCACCCAGAATAAGCAGAAATTAGCCTAGAAAACTATGCCTACATTCCTCCCAAAAAAAGATTATGGTTGTTTGTATTTGTTTAATGTGTTAGTTACAAGTACTTATGGATAGAAAAAAAGCTAAACAAATGAAATTAGATCCAAGGTTCTTGTTTTGAAAAAATAAAATGGCTAGGCAGTAGTAGCATAGGCCTTTAATCCCAGCACTCAGTAGGCAGAAGCAGGCAGCTCTCTGTGAATTCAAGGTCAGCCTGATTTATAGAGCAAGTTCTAGGATGGATTCCATAGCTACTGAGAAACCATATCCAGAAATAAAAACAAAAATAAATAATGAAAGAAAGAAAGAAAGAAAGAGAGAAAGAGAGAGAGAGAGAGAAAGAAAAGGAAAAAATAATGGAAAAAGGGATATAAATATGATAAGATAGAAAGAAATATGATAAGATAGAAAAGATATAAATATGATCAAATAGAAAAATCTACTCTGAAAAGAAAAAGGGAGGGCGTAGATCAGAAAGATAAAAAGGTAGATTATTGAATCTACATTTTGAAAGCAATTATTAGTTTTAAATGTTTTACATTGGTTTTACTTTTCAATATTGTATGCAAATTTTATATACTGATACAATTTTGAGTTTAATCTTGTTAAAACATACTGTACATGCATTTCTAATCTTGTTTAAGGTATTGTACCTATACAGTTCATTTAACAACGTGATACATACTTATAGTCCTTGAAAATTACTATTATTAACTGTTTAGGACAATAAAGAAATATAGTTTTGTAGTTAATCACCTCATATAATCAGACTTGTAGTTATATTAGGTATGTATTTAGGGTCAAACAAAGATACAATTTAGATTGATGGGTCATCTTCAAATACCTCAGAGATACAAAATATGGCATTTAAGATGTTTTAATAACCTGGGTTCTTCTTTTTTATGACAATGAGACATGTCTGCATCTGTCAGTACCAATCTATTTCAGAGAAGTAAATGGGCATAGAAGGAACTTCACACTGACTTTACTTTCTTTGTGACTGGGATAGAAAATGCCACTGCCTTGATTGTTGAATGTATACTGTACTAATTAGACATCAGATATCCTGTTTCACAGAAAAGTCTGTCAAATATGCTAGGACTGTAGTCCAAAAATGGATTCCCCAACATTGCAGAGGAATTTTGAGTGACTGTCCAGGTAGCCAGCTGTTTCTGTCATTATTCACAGCTTCTGGAAGTCCCTTGTTTGCACTTTCTGATTACTCAGTTAATATTATTTCCTTCCTGGGTCTCTGAAGAAGTTGAAGATGAGATAGCTGTAGGTAATAGTTTACCTCACACACACAGAAAGCAAGGTATGATAGAAAGTAAATTAGGTATAAGACTTTGGAGTCACCAAGAGAGGATAGATATGAAATATTTTCTCTGAATTTGTCAAATGCAAATGGACTAGACAATGTTGATATATTTATTGCCTGTATATATTGTATATAGTCATTGTACTTACTGTATACAGTTTAAGAAAACTATATTAGTTATATCCTTTTTAATCTTTTAGATAAAAGAGGAAATATAGTGGTGTTCGATTGTATTTTAATAAATAAAGATGGCCTGAAGATATGAAAGTAAAACAGTCACACTGGTCATTATTACAGACCACACTACGGTAACACCTACTTTTAATCCCAGTATCTACAATGACATACACCTTTGATCACAGTAGCAACCCAAGTTTTTATAGAAATCAGGTGGTGCATGCATTTAATGCAATTGGTGCATGCCTTTAATCCCAGCCCCACAGAGGAATATAAAATGGGGGGAGACAGTTCTTCAGCAGACAGTCTTATTCTGAGATTACTGGAGGTAGCATCACCATTTCAGACTGTGGTCAAGGTTAAGAGCCAGTGGCTTGCTGTTTTCCTTTTCTTATTTTCAAGTTGAACCCTAATTTTGGACCCTGAGATTTTATTAATCATGATTCAATATGTATTAATGTTTTATTTGTTTATTTTGTTTTTTTCTGAGACAGTGTTTCTCTATGTCACTCTGGCTCTCCTGGAATTTGTTCTGTAGATCAGGCTGGCTATGAGTTCACAGAAAGATGTCTGCTTCTTAGTATTGGTGATCTCTAAAAAAATAAATAAATGTATCATTTTTTCACACAAATTTATCTTTTCTCCAAAATGATCTTTCTGTTAAACATGTGTGCACATTATAGGCATTTTATATGTACTTATTAATGCTTCTGGAATAGAACGGCTTGCTTTACACAGTTTCAGTATAGGAGAATATACAGTATGTTATTATAGAAAGTGTGGTTGTACTAAACTTGTAAGAGTTAACAAAAATTGCTAATATATGTAAAGATGAAAATGTATACAAGGAAAAACAGGAAGATTGCAAGTAATTAGACAGTCCAGGGTTGATTTCCTTCCTGTCCCAAACAATCTACATGATTTCTAAAATCTCCACAGCAACTGTGAACAAATTATGAGGCAGGAAAAAACACAAGAAATAATTAGTCCAACACATCTGCTGGTGTACTGCAACACAAAGTACCTTAAAGAAGTTGAGAGTGTCTGTAGACTAGACGAAATAAAAAGGAACCAGAAAATCTGAGATGACCAGAATAACGTGGTAGGTTTCACATTAATAATTAATCAAAGTATCATATACATAAGTATGAGTGTAAAGCAATATAGAGAAAAACATGCCACTACATTAAGTGAGAGTAAAATACATTGAGCAGCAATTTTTACTAATTAAGTAATAGGCTACTCTTGATTTGCACTATTTATTTCTAAATTTCACAAAGCATCTGGAGTGTTAATATAGTAATTTATATCACTGTCTTAGAAGTATGATCTTGGAAATAGAGAAATAATCAATGTTATTGTCTAAATGTGAAATACCTTCTCAGATTCTCACATTTAAATGCTTTCTTCCTGTGCTCTAGGTGTTACTTTTAGAGTTTTTGGATTTGTTACAAGTTGGAGTTTAATTGTAGGAAGAAATTAACACAGTATGAGACTCTGAGGATAATAGCCTTATTCTACGTCTGGATCATTTTCTCTGCTTCCTAACTGTAAGTGTGATGTAACAAAAAACAAACCAATCATACCCTGATTCTAGACCTTGATGAACATTGTATTCCTATAAAACATGAGCCCAAACATATCTCCCTTTGACTAAATTGTTTAGGCAATGTATTCTGTTACATAAATGGCATAAGAACAAATAGAACAAACAATGCCTTTAAATCAAATAGTTAAATATTTAGTTCAAGTTTTCCACTTATACAATAAATTTTCAGTGAAGAAATATTAAATTATATCATCAATCCAGTGGGACCAGTTGTAGGAAATGGAAGAGTATGGAGAAAGGGAGACAACTGATGAAATTGCTTTATATTTATTTATGGTAGCCAGTGAAATAAATTCTCTTCTATTATGTTGTATGTAGGGTTTTCATGGACAAAAACCTCATGGCATTTCTTTAAAGTGATTCCAATAGAGGAGCAGCATTAAAACTTAATTTTCATATCCATCAAGTTTTGAAACCTATTATTAAAAGACTTATTCATTTTTATTTTATTTCATATATTTGGACATTTTGCTTGAATAATTTTCTGTGTATCATGTGTATGCCTGGCACTGATGAAGAAGAGAAAACAGCATTGGATTCCTGGATCTGGAGATATAGGTGACTGTGAGTCACCAGTGCTCTTAAACTCTGAGCCTTCTCTTTGACCTCTATTTGTCTAATTTTTTTAATCTTTTTTTATTAATGTATTAAAGATTTCTGTCTCTTCCCCGCCACCGCCTGCCTCCCATTTCCCTCCCCCTCTCCCAATCAAGTCGCCCTCCCTCCTCAGCCCAAAGAGCAATCAGGGTTCCCTGCCCTGTGGGAAGTCCAAGGACCACCCACCTCCATCCAGGTCTAGTAAGGTGAGCATCCAAACTGCCTAGGCTCCCACAAAGCCAGTACATGCAGTAGGATCAAAAACCCATTGCCATTGTTATTGAGTTCTCAGTAGTCCTCATTGTCCGCTATGTTCAGCGAATCCGGATTTATCACAGGCTTTTTCAGACCCAGGCCAGCTGGCATTGGTGAGTTCCCAATAAAACATCCCCATTGTCTCAGTGTGTGGGTGCACCCCTCGCGGTCCTGAGTTCCTTGCTCGTGCTCTCTCTCCTTCTGCTCCTGATTTGGACCTTGGGATTTCTGTCTGGTGCTCCAATGTGGGTCTCTGTCTCCTTTTGTATGTGAAGAACCTGAGTCTTAATGCCTGTGTATGAAGAATACATTTTTTTATGTTTAAGTTTGTACTTCAGTCCTCACAGCAGTAATTCCAGGCAGCAGGTTATTTGACACAAATTAACATCATCTGTTGAAATAGGAGCAGCAGGGTCTGCATCCCCAACACCCCGGCCGCTTGGCTAGCTCATGCCTGAAATAACAACACACAAACTGTATTCATTTAAAGACTGCTTGGCCCATGAACTCTAGCCCTTACAGGCTAATTCTCGCACCTGGACTAGCCCATTTCTAATCATCTGTGTAAGCACCCCAAGGTGCGCTTACCGGGAAGATTCTAGCCTCTGTCCATCCTGTCCGGGAGCAGAGCAGAGTCTGACCTCACTTCCTCTTCCGCCCAGCATCCTATTCTGTTTACTCCTCCCACCAATGCTTTAACCTATCAGGGCCAAGCAGTTTCTTTATTGCTCAGCCAACACTGCTCTATTCCAGAGAGATTGTTGAGCACCAAAGACACTCCACCTGGAGCCTTTCTTTTTGGCAGAGAATACCTCCACAAATCTGTTTGAAGGAATGTATAAAGGGCATTTTCTGATTTAGTGATTGATGCGAGAGGTACAGCCCATTGTGGGTGTTGCAAGTCCCTGTGTGGAGGTCCTGGGTGCTATAAGAAAGCAGGCTGAGCAAGCCATAAGGAACAAGGCAGTAAACTTCTACAACTCCTGCCTCCAGGTTCCTGTAATATTTGAGTAACTGTGATGTAGAAGCACAAACCAAATAAACCCATGTGTGTGCTTGTGTAATGCATGTTCTTCTATTGAGGCCAGAAGATGACCTCCTTAGGCACCATCTGTCTTTTGTTACAAGGTTTTTGACTGACCTGAAAATCATGCTGTCTTCTCTACAAAACTGACATTATAAATGTACGCCATCACACCACACTTTTTCGGCAGGTGCTTTAGCTAAAATCACTAACTGAGCCATCTTGATATCATTAGAACTCCTATCTTGCAAAACATAACTCAACAATGCAAGGTCCTTAAGCTGCAATCCATTGTTCAAAATTATTATTTTTGCATAAACATGAAATATTGAAAAATACCCTGTGGCCTTATTCTATTCTTTGATGAATTTTCAGTGTTCAAAAATGAGCATGTATGCAATGCAAATGTGATGTTTGAAGAAATTCTAAATTGTGACCCACAGATTGTGTTCTTTTCATCAAATTGGCTTCACACAAAAGGAACACATTTTATTTTAGACAGGCAGTGTCTCTTTGTATTCACAGCATCATCACTCAATCTGTGAATTATTAGAGTGAACATTCGTGTCATTATCCGGGGATACAGTTTAACAGATTGCTATAAAACTTCCTCTCCTCTCTAATGTCCAGTGTCTGTATGGTCCTGATAATATTGAAACTGCATTCAGTATTAAGCTAATGTTAGGAA
This sequence comes from Alexandromys fortis, assembly GCF_014885135.2. NCBI lineage: Eukaryota > Metazoa > Chordata > Mammalia > Rodentia > Cricetidae > Alexandromys > Alexandromys fortis. The sequence goes on from NW_026067949.1 coordinate 18,857,982, forward strand.
AGGAATACATATTTATTGGAGTTCTAGCATCTTTGTGCCTCCCTCCTCCAAAAAAATAAATAAATAAACCACAGTTTTAGAATAGCTCATACACTATGTCAATGGTTATTTCTCAAAACCTGATAAAAGTGATTTAGATGGCTTTGGTTAGAGAACATTTGCATGTGAGATCAATATTTTTAATTATATTTTTTCACAAGCTATTATTAACAAAACTTGTCATTTTTCTGGAGCTACATGTATGTGAGGAATTATATTATTTTATACTATGTTTCTATATTTATTATAAACAGCAAAATATCTATTAAGTATTTATTTTTACTGCTTTGTTTATCTCGAACATTAGAAGAGTAGTTCTATGCAGTATTTTCTAAAATACCTCTCATTCGTGGCAGAGATCATTTAAGGTGAGAAACCGACATAAAATTGGAGTATCTATTTTTTTTTTAACTAAGATGTTTTGATAAATTTCACGCAAAAACCATACATAGATCACTGTATGATTGGGTATGTATGAGCATGTTGTTCCCCTTTTTTTGTTTTTTTTTCAAGTAAAATTTCTGGGGGCTTACCTTACTCACAAAATTATACACATGAAAATTTCATCTAGAGCATATCACTAGAAGACTGCTTCCCTCCCCCACAAGCTGATATTCTAATGACAAAGAAGATTATAGTATCTGATTCCTTATGCAACACTTTTTGAAGCAAGTAATAGAAACATGACCTGAGCACAGTCAATCAAAGTGCACTTCAGGTTTTCCTAAGGAGTTAGAGTGTGTAAAGTGTTTATTTTTGAGGAAATTATGAGAAGAATAAGGGACCTTATTCTTCTCATGAGAAGGAGCTGCTCAGAGATGAGAGGAGATCTAAACTAGAGATACAACTGACTGCCTTGAAGAACCTGCTTATACTGTCCACTGAGGTCAGATTCACAAGTGCCATTTTTTTATTATTGCATTTTCTTTTTTGTTTATTTTTATTTATTTATTAAAAATTTTCACCTCCTCCCATCCTCCCATTTCCCTCCCCCTCCCACCCCTCCAGTCCTAAGAGAAGTCAGGGTGCCCTGCCCTGTGGGAAGTCCAAGGCCTTCTGCCATCCAGCCAGTACATGAAGTAGAATCAAAACCCGGTGTCATTATAATTGGCTTCTCAGTCCACCCTCATTGTCAGCCACATTCAGAGAGTCTGGTTTGATCACTTGCTCGTTCAGTCCCAGTCCAACTGGCCTTGGTGAGCTCCCATTAGATCAGTTCCACCGTCTCCGTGGGTGGAGGCACCCCTTGCGGTCCTGACTTCCTTGCTCATGTTCTCCCTCTTTCTGTACTTCATCTGGGCCTTGGGAGCTTAGTCCTGGGCTCCAGCTGTCTATATCTCTATCAATCGCCAGATGAAGATTCTATGGTGATATGCAAGAAATTCATTAGTGTGGCTATGGGAGAATGCAAACTTGTTCAACCACATCGGAAAACAGTGTAGTGATTCATCAGGAAACTGGAAGTCAACCTACCTCAGGATCCGGCAATTCCAGTCTTGGGAATATACCCAAGAGATGCCCAATCATACCACAAAAGCATTTGTTCAACTATGTTTATATCAGCACTATTTGTAATAGCCAGAAACTGGAAACAATCTAGGTGCCCCTCAATGGAAGAATGAATAAAGAAGGTATGGCACATACACACTTTAGAGTTCTACTCAGCGTAAAAAACAATATCTTGAATTTTGCATGCAAATGGATGGAAACAGAAAACACTTTACTGAGTGAGATAACTCAGACCCAAAAAGAGGAATATGGTATGTACTCACTCATAAGTGGATTCTAGCCATAAACAAAGGTCATTGAGCCTATAGTCCGTGATCCTAGAGAAACTAATTAAGAAGGTGAACCCAAAGAAACACATATATTTATCCTCCTGGATACCAGAAGTAGACAAGATCGACGGGCAAAAGTTGGGAGCATAGGAGTGGAGGTGGGTTGGGGGGAAGTGGAGATGGGGAGAGAGAAGGGAGAAGGGGAAGATTGGAAAGAGCTTGGGGGAATGGGATGGTTGAGATGGAGGAAGGGTGGACATGGGAGCAGTAAAGAAGATATCTTAACTAAGGGAGCCATTTTAGGGTTGGTGAGAGACTTGGCTCTAGAGGGGTTCCCAGGTGTCCAAGGGGATGTCCCCAGCTAGGTCTTTGGGGAGCAGAGGAGAGGGTGCCTAAACTGGCCTTCTCCCATAGCCACAATGACGAATATCTTTTTATTGCATTTTCAAGGCTGATAACAATTCTCACTCTCACTCTTCCTTAGCTAAAATTGGTGTTCTTTACTTTTATACTCATATCAGTGCTAAAAGGGAGAATTAACATTGATAAGATTCTACAGTGAAATAAAAATTAAGGACCAGGCAGCTGCCCTTTACCCTGACCCGCACAGCTTTGTTATTCTGATGCTAGACTGATACTTCATGCACCAGAGGCCATTCTAAATAACATCAGGCTCTCACACCTAAATATAGTTTTCCTGTTTTTTTACAACTATAGAAAACAACTACTCAAAGGGTGTTAGTTTTGAGATTGCTTTTAGACTTGATAGATATGTGGTGTTTGTAGTTCAGGAAATATGATGAGAATAAAATAACTATAAACTCCAAAAGATACTCATATTTTGAGTCTTTGCTTTATATATGGGGTGGGGGATGTACTATGTATAATAGCTAAAGTATAAAACCACACTGAGGAATAGATAAAGACAATAGAGTAAGTACATAGACAAAGAATTTCACAAGGTGTTTCCCAATGGTATCAGGTTGCCTTGTCTCCCTTTTGTTTATCTATATTCATTGGTCCAATGTCGACCTTTGCTACATCTTCTATATAATTCAGAAGTTTAAGCCCTTCCATTTTTATGATTCCCAAAAGAGATATTATTTCTAGGAATTCTTTGTCTACAGTTCTTTCTCAGATGTCCTGTTCTACCACAATTAAAATATTTGGTATTTTGATGTCTCTTCATACCTTTGGAAACTGCTTCTCCTACCCAAGATTCAGTATAATAGTCAAATGTCCCAACATTCAATATATGCAGTATTCATTCATCCTTGGTGCTGGCCGAAACTTTAAAGACCCAAGTATCTTTTTGCATACTAACTTGGCATTTTCAAAAGTCAGAGATTCAATAAGTACTCATCTATCTTTTGGTACAGCCTTAGTTAATCTTTGTAAAAAAAATCATTAAAGTGTTCTCTTTGCCTTTAACTGTAATATATGATTCAATTAATTTTCCTAGTTTTTGACTCTTGTCCCAAGCATTGAAGTCTGCTGTGTGGCAAGGCATATTGACAATATGTGTTCATGATAAAGAGCTTGGTCCTGTGGATCAGCATAAGCATTCTCGCCAAGAATTTGATCTTGAGAAGCCTCAATTTTTTTTTTTTTTTGCTTTTCTCTGTTCTAAAAGTTTTTGCCTCTTTTCTATAATAGCATTTCCACACTAGTTGTGATCCATCTTCCAAGACTGCTGAAACTAATTGAAGTCATTTGCATTGGGTAGCCATGTTGTGAGAAGCCCATGTCTTTACCATCATCCTACCAAATGGTGACTGCAAGCCATAAGATAATGTAGTTTGCTTAATTTCTTTTAGATCATTCAAACCTACAGTTTTTAATCTACATTCTTTGGATACTTTGGGGCATTTAGAACTTGATGCATTTTCAGTGGTGATTACAGGTTAGGAAACTAAAACCCTAGGTAAGTCATTGCTGACTCTTATAGGTACTGGTGATTTTAAATTCTGTCCCTGTACCTTCTCTCCCTCTCATCAGCTCTGATAATACCCTCAATTGTTTCCAATGTTTTTACTACTATCTTTTATAAAGCTTGAATCTCTTGGCCTACATATATTCCTAGTAATAATGTTTATGTTCCTAACCTCATTCTGTACATGTGATCCCAAGGTATGAAGTTTTTTTTTTTCTTTAAAGATAGCCTCTCAGTCTTGGAAATTATTTAGATAGCATGTAGATTGCCTTCCTGGAGAGATACACTATCTACTAACTTATCATAATGTTTTAACAGATTTTGATTTTCAAATTCAACAGTATGAATTCTTTCAGATAATTGTTCAGTACCCTTGGACTTGAATTAAATTTTATTTGGGAAATTAATTTTATCCTTTTCAATTGTATTAATTTTTTCAACTAGCTTTTGATTTTTGCTGGTACTAACACTGTCAGCTGTTCGTGATTAGTCTATAAAGATTGTATCATTTCTAAATGTTTGTGATTCTTAGCTTTGTTATCAAACCATTTTCTTAAGGATTATAATATGGAAAACAAAACTAAATCCTAATATCCAATAAATGGATGTATCAGAAAAAATATTTAAGGTTCGCACAATACCATCCATAGTATAAATAAAAAGGGTTACTAAATTTCTGGATGGTAATATTGTCTGACATTATATAACTTTCAAGCATATTGATGTATTTATTAATCAAATAGTTACCCTTGTTATGAGATTTCAGTAAATTTGTATATGTGTAATAATCTCTATTGGCTAGCATGTGTCACCATTGCAGTCACAGAGTGCGGAGACGTGATGGGGGTAGCACGATGACCAGTCTCATGCTGCACTGGTGCTTGGTTAAATACCAACACATAGTTTGCATGACAATCAATTCTATACATGGAGCAACCAGAGCTCTCGAACAGGGAATACAAACTGGCTTCACTGTGGCAGGAGTTTTGAAAAAAAAAAATTAGTAGGTGAAGTCAAGACAGGTAGGAAGGGTGGGAGACCTTCTGGGCTGTGGACCTTTTGGGCCTTTTTGTCTGGTCTACCCAGTGTGCATGTAGTTGAAATTCACATGGACACTGGATAAAGATGGACACTATAAAGCAATCCCCCACTAGCTCACAATTGCAAATATAAAGGGTTCTTTATTCAGGGATAGACTCACAGATCACTGTTAACTGCACAATCAGGGAACAGGAACTGAATCCACCAGCAGAGAGACAAAAGTGTGCAAGATTTATGGCTTTATTTATAGTATAAGAGACCATGCCCATGTGGGCTGGTATCTTAAAGGCTGAAGGAGTTTTCACAGCAGTATATAACTACTATGAGCACTTTGATACGTGGCTGATTGCCTGTGTATGCTACTATCAATACCTACAAAAATCCTTGCATGCTATTGCTGCACATCATATTTTTGATTTTCTTCAGCTACAAAAATGCTTGCATGCTGCTACTCAATAAACCTACACTATTTAGCTGAAGAAAATGTGTATAAACTTTCATTATCAATAAAATTACCAATTTATTCACAGAAAAAAATACATTTTTTTAAACCTTGGTGCCTGTCTGGTTTCATTTTATTATACTTATATGATTAACTTCAATTTTCAAATTGTGAACTGCAGTTTTCCTGTAGAATAATTTAAAACTCTTCTATTATACTTGAATATACATTTCATCCAACTAATCACACACTACTGTATAAGATACTTTTTGTGAAAAGGAAAATGGGTATGCTAAACGCTAAAGGAAATGATTTTAAACTGTGCTTACATATCGTCATGGCAACTCTAATTAAGACTCAAGGTTATACACCTGGGAACCCGAGCAGAAAGAGTGAGAACATGAGCAAGGAAGCCAGCACCGCGTGGTGTGCACCCACCTACTGAGACGTTGGGGCTGATCTAATGGAAGTTCACCAAGGCCAGCTGGACTGGGACTGATGAAGCATGTGATCAAACCGGACTCCCTGAACGTGGCAGACAGTGAGTGCTGACTGAGAAGCCAAGGGCAATGGCATTTAGTTTTGATTCTACTGCATGTACTGTTTTTGTGGGAGCCTAGTCTGTTTGGATGCTCACCTTCCTAGACCTGGATGGAGGAGTAGGACCTTGGATTTCACACAGGGCAGGGAACCCTGACTGATCTTTGGATTAGAGAGGGAGAGGGAGGGGAAGTAGAGGGATGGGGGAGGGAAATGGGAGGAGGGAAGAGGTGGAAATTTTTTAATAAAAAAAAAAAGACTCAAGGATATTTAAAGCATTTGAAAAGAAGACAAATTTCCAGAAAATTTTGTCTCCTCATTTCAAACCTGTTATAATTAAGGGTATAGCTTGGTGAGAACACACTTGCTACATAAGCACAAAGCTCCATATAGAATCCTAGAACTGAAAACAAGTACCAAAAAAAAGTAATCTTGAAAGTATTTGCCTTCCTGTATTTTAAGCATTCATCTAAGTAGTGCTATTTTCAACTGAGATTAAAATAAGCTAAATATAACAGAACAGCAAAACTGTACACAAGTTCTCTAGTTTTGTGATAGTTCATCATAATTACCAACTTCATTAAACTTAAATAAACCTTAAGAGTAAATAAAGCACAACTTTTCTAAATGTGTGAGAATATGCTTGCTTCCAGGAGAGCATGAGACCTCTGACATGGAGTCAGGGTAATAGAAGTTGGCAAAACTGTGTAAGGTAAGTGCCTCATATGATTGTGAGGTTGGATGGTCTATTTTTTCCCTAGGTAACTCTTTTTATGTGTCTCTATTTTTACCCTGGTAACCATTAGTATCTTCTATTACATACTCCCAACATTATGATATCACACCTTACTATGGGAACAGAAACAGTAAGATACATGAATATGAATGGAAATGTCTGAAATATTGAGCTGAAAATAGTCCTTCCCCTTTAAGGCTGTTTGCAATGGTAATTTGGTCACAATTATGGAAAATATCTTAAAACGTTGGTACCAGTAAACTGGTGTTATTGCTATGGATAAACTTATACATTGGCTCTTTATGAAGTCTTTTAAATTTGTTGTTGAGTGGAATTTGGTAATGTTGGAAACGATAGGAGACAGAGGCTCTGTAATATTGTAACTCTAATTTAATAGACAATTCTATTGGAAGGTAAGAAAACCAGAATGTGTTTGCCTACCTTAGGCTTCCCTTTGCTATTGTTTTCCTGCTCCTGAGCTTCTGGATTCCCATGTGACAAGCAGATTTGATCTATCTAATCCTTCTTACCCTGATGAATGGAAACTTACGAAGCCCCAAACCCGATAGCTTCCCTCCCTGAAAGTGTGCTGGCAGCCGTTAAAAAGTGCTTTAGATGTGATTGCTAGATTATCATATGGAATGATCATGGTCTGGTTAATTCAGATCAACTCAGCAGTAAAGAACAATGACTTCTTGAATTTTGCATACAAATGGACGGAAATAGTAAACACTATCCTGAGTGAGGTAAGCCAGACCCAAAAAGAGGAACATGGGATGTATTCACTCATATTTGGTTTCTAGCCATAAATAAAGGACATTGAGCCTATAATTCATGATCCTAAAGAAGCTGAATAAGAAGGTGAACCCAAAGAAAAACATATTATAGGCATCCTCCTGAATATTAACCTTCATCAGGCTATGAAAGGAGACAGAGACAGAGAACCACATTGGAGCACCAGACTGAAATCTCAAGGTCCAAATCAGGAGCAGAAGGAGAAAGAGCACGAGCAAGGAACTCAGGACCGCGAGGGGTGCACCCACACACTGAGACAATGGGGATGTTCTATCGGGAACTCACCAAGGCCAGCTGGCCCGGATCTGAAAAATCATGGGATAAAACAGGACTCTCTGAACATAGCGGATAAATTAGGACTACTGAGAACTCAAGAACAATGGCAATGGGTTTTTGATCCTACTGCATGTACTGGCTTTGTGGGAGCCTAGGCAGTTTGGATGCTCACCTCACTAGACCTGGATGGAGGTGGGTGGTCCTTGGACTTCCCACAGGGCAGCGAACCCTGATTGTTCTTAGGGCTGATGAGGGAGGGCGACTTGATCGGGGGAGGGGGAGGGAAATGGGAGGTGGTGTCGGGGTGGAGGCAGAAATCTTTAATAAAAATAAATAAATATAATAAAAGTGGAAAAAAGACAGTTTCTCAATTTTTTGTATTGATATTTACTAGACCCATTTATTTATAGTTTATTTAAATAAAAATTCAATACAAAAACAATTATGGTTTATTTGCTTTTGGAAGAAGTATTCTAAACTCAAGTGTCTAAAAATGTGTATGTGTTTGTCTGTTGGTGTATATGCCTATAGGTGTGTGCCTTTGGTTATGAGTATGACTTTTTGAATTTAAAAGTTATGTATTTGTTTTCTAATATACTGAGGGGCACTATGCCTATTCCCTAGTTTTATAATGTTTTTAGACCCACTGTACTTATCATTTTTTTATTATTCATCAGTTTTTACTTTATTTTACATAAAGACCACAGTTTCCCTTCACTTCTCTCTTCGCATTACCTCCACCCACCAAGACCAAGCTCATGTCCCTACATCAAGGCTGAGCATGGCATCCTACCACAGAGAATAAGTTCTAAAGAGCCAGGGACCTGGTCCCACTGCTAGGGGTTCCGCAGAAAACCAAACTCCAAAATTCACCCAGATGCAGAGTGCTTAGTCCGGTCCCTAGCTGTCTGCCCAAAGCCTGGCCTTCTCCTCCAATCAGATTACTGACTACCATAATTGTTACCAGAGATCCTTCATCCAGTACCTGGTGGAAGTAGATTGAGAGTTCCACAGCCAAACTCTGGGCAGAGGTACGGAGTCCAGTTGTAGACAAGGTGGAGGGATTTTATGAGCAGGGTGTGGAGTGACGATCATGACAGGGAAACCCACAGGGACAGATTACCTGATAAGTAGTAAGTACTTATTGGTACTTATCATTTTTAAGCTGTGGTTTTTATAAATTTTATGTCTCTGTTATATCTTTGAAAATAAAACAAACAATTTTAAAACATATCTTCATCAGTTTCTGTGCTGTTCATTTGCATTTTATAAGGAAATTTTGAATTAAAAGATATGTATTAAGCAGTTATAACTGGTGAATGAGGTTAGAAATTTATAAGAGCTTTTGGATAATTACTACTATGAAATTTGTTTCATAGGGAGGGTAACTGGATGAGACTGAGCAGAACTTGCACGATTTCTATTGTTAATTGATATTCATTAATCCATAGTCAAAAATTGCTGTGTAATTTTCAGCACTTTATTATTACAGACTTTTTGATCATAATCTGCAAGCCTACAACAGATACAAAATTTCCACACTAGCCCTCTTTGCTAGATACTTCTGAAGCACATGCTGTTCTTTGGTGATAGGGAACAAATTTTTATTCGTGTGCCAACTTCTCATCATTCTTTATTACCTGAATTTTAATTCTTCAAACACACTTGATATCTTTGAGTTTTAACCCATGCAGAATGGAAAATCACACATATACTCACACGTTTCCACAAACTCATCTATTTTATCGCTACTCATATTAATAACAACACTTCATTTTAATGGAGAAATGGTATTTTCATAATATATGTGAGATTAATTTAATATCACAGTTTTAACTATCTTTGTATATTCCCATGGGCTTTATTATACTTACAGAAACTTTTCAAACATCCCCTTCTCTTTGCATGCAGATTGTATTATTTTACACTTAAGGAATTTTATGAACCTAGAATCTGTTATGTGGAGTTAAAATTGCCTTTCTTCCAAATCAGCAGTTGTATCTGTACAGTTTTTTTACTTTTAAATTATCCAGTATGACTATAGTATAAAACATTAATCCTCTTTTACATATCCACAATTGAATATATAATAACTTTATCCTAGTGAATTCATAAGCCAAAATAAAGTCTTTTTTTCTATAGATTGCATTGATCATAACATTTTATCACATCAGAAAAGTAAGCAATTATGATATTTGGATATGTGATTGATATACTTTTAGAAGTTTAGCATTTCTGATAATCAAGTGCATACAAATAATGCATAATAGGTATCACAACTAGTTTGTTAAATTTTTCATAAAATAGCAATTTCTAATACACAAGTTGTGGTGAAAAAATATGCCTTCATATATTTGAAAGAAATAGTAATAATTTTTTTTTCATTTTGGTAGCAAAATTAGACTAAAAAAGTATCAATCTTATCCTAAGCCTAATAATCTTATAGATGAAAATGAAATGATAGAGTGAGATTACTTTGTATAAATAGGGTGTTTTAATTTCTTTTAGGGAAATCAAAAAGAATAAGACCTAATCAATAAAAAATAGTTAAATTATCTCTTGATATATTACAACATTCATCCCCAGAAGAAATAAACTATATATTGACTTTGAGAATATTGAATAACATCAATATTTAAAATGTACATGGAATATTATTATAAAAATGAATATGTAATAACTTTTGAAAGATAAGCAATAGCAATTAGTCTATTATATGTTTGAAAACATATTTTCACTAATGAGAGTGTAAATAACACTATGCATAAATGGAATAATTACAACAAAAATTATATCATTTCATAAACATAATTATAATGAAAGCATGAAAATTATCAATAATTTTATATTACTGAAACTGTGTATTCATGTGCGTGCATGTGTATGTGTGTTTCTATGTGTTTGCTTTTAACCATGAGAATCATAAAATAAGTCATATAGGTTCTCATTTATACCATGAAGAAGGTGTTGAATAACTTTCTTTAGGTTTGATTTAACATATTTTAAAGCCATTAACAATTTACTTATCTAATTACAGAACAATAAACATATCTTCAAAAATGGCAGATATGTATTTAATTAATAACTGGGTATACACACATTTTTGAAAAAGCTTGTATAATTATTTTAAAAATTGTTCATGTGAGATATCACCTTGTTCATCAATATTTCTTTATCAACTTTCATGTTGTGTTATTTTAGATTTCAAATTATATTTAAAATTAAAATATAAAATATAAAATTATAAAATATAATTTCAAATTATAATTAAATATTTCAATCACTTTACTCTTAATAAAATTCTATATGAAATATGAAACATTCAACTCTACCTCATTTCTTATTTAAATATTATTGGTTTGTACATTATAAAAAATAAAGTGACATTTGCTTGGATATGGCTATGTCATTACTGAGCTCATCCTTGATGAAGACAATGAAGAAAATAAAGCAATCTTGAGTAGTTAATTAATCAATAGTCAATTGCATCTTAATAAATAGTTTGTTCTGACTTTAGTACATTGGGGTGGCAGCAACAGTAATGAAAGTTTAACAAAAGTATATTTTAAAAAAATCAAAATCATCAATAGAGCAAGCTTCCCGCAAAACACAATATAATATTCTGCTTCAAAAAGAATTGCAATCTTTCCCTGAATTACTTGTTTTGATAAGAAATAGTTATATAGAAATAAAGTTTCTTCATGACCTATTAAAATTTATTCTAATGATGGCACATATATTTATTCCCAGTACATGGGAGACAGAGACTGGGGGCTTTCTGTGAGTTTGAGGCCAGCCTGGTTTACAGAGCAAGTTCTAGGACAGGCTCCAAAGCTACACAGAGAAACCCTGTCTCAGGAAAAAAAAAAAANAAAAAAAAAAAAAAAAAAAAAAAAAAAAAAAAAACCCTTTGTTGTGGAGTAGTAATGGTGCATGCCTTTAATTCCAGCACTTGAGAGACAGAGGAAGGTGCACCTTTGTGAGTTTGAGGCTAGCCTGGTCTACAGACTGAGTTCCAGGACAGCTTTCAAAGTTAGAGAGAAATCCTGTCTCGAAAAACCAAAAACAAACAAACAAACAAATAAAATACATATTTTTTGCTTATTTGATACTTTTAGGAGTAAAACAATAGTATATGAAAATTATCAATAGAGATTTTTTGACAGTCAATGGAATTTTCATAAGTAGCAGGAATAATTTATAATACAATATATGGCAATGAACAAATATAACATCTCAATAATTATGAGTGGATATCTGAGACTATTTTCTCATGATTGATAAAGTTTTATCAGTGTTTCTTGTACCTGAACAATAATAAATTATTAGAAATGCCCTACAGGCTATATTCTGGTTTGTAGTTGAAGTACAATGTCCTATGTGAACTTATAAAAAAATAAAATGCTGTGTAAACTCTCTCACCTAGTAAGTATGTTTCAAATAGTCAAAATTTTTATGTGTTTCATAAACAGGTTTATTTTTTAACCAAATGTATTTTATAAATTTATTTGCAAATAACTATTATATTAGTGAATTGAATTATTTTCTAGGTAGATGGATTTGTTTTCTGCATTATACAGTGTATATCATATCATTTTTTGTCAAAATTTTAGGAAGGAGCTATTTCACATACCATAAATTTTCATAATGTAAACACATTATATGATTAACAATATATATATATGGTCTTTATATTTGGATCATTATATTATGAATCAGTGAAATAAATTATTATTGTTAGTAAGCATGTGTAACTGAACTTATTTTTGACATCTTTATTGTTATCCTGAAAAATTTTATAAAACGTTAGACTTATTTGAAGAGTTATTTTGTTCAATGTCACAGTATTCAAATTCAAAACTCAATGTAGAGCACTAATTCATTTTTATACCTATAGCCAAAGACTCAAGGCTACATTTTTTGGAGTTCCTTTTGTTATGTGCATGCTAATTAATATAGCTCATGGAAAATAGATAATGGAAAGTTTAATTATGTGGTTAAAGATCAATACTAGATGAGATCTTTCTTTAGAAGCTAGACTTTATATAAATGATTGCAATTATAATTATTAGCATTATATAGCCCCTTTGGGAAGAGAATGAGTCTCACTAGGTGATCTTTGTCATCATTCATTATTATCATATTTTTTTGTGCATAGGACAATGCATTTATCATTGCGGCTTATTCCTTGAAAAGATAGGGCATTCCTGGAGATCCAAAAATCACATCTTATTAATCTTTCTTTATTTCCTGCTAAGGGTTAGGGCAGTGTCTAAGAGCTAACATTCAATAAAGAATTCAATAACTTTCCTTTCAAATGAGATAAAGTGCAAAGTGTGAATAATTGTGGCTCTTGTATTAGGAACAAGTTCTTCCTTCTTACAATGGATGACTTTACCTGAGGACTACAAAAATGGTGTAGGCTCAGACAAATTAGAATTCCATGTGTGTTTTTCATCCTGTCCTTTTCAGAATGTGAGTTTAAGGTTATACTAGTTTTTTTAAATCCTAATTTATTCAAATTGCTGTATATCGCAACTGTCTGGAATGTTTAAATTAGAGCTGTTAGTTTTGTCAGTTCAGAAATCTGGACAACCTGAGATTTCTTCTGCATTTTGTACATAAGTAACTTGTTCTTACAGACAAATGGTATTAGCTTTTAAACTTTCAGAAAAAAAATATTTTATATGGATTAGTAATTATAATTGTTTGGCATAGATTAATGAAAGTTAACTTTTAAATGGTAAATTTTAAGTGAACACTCCCTGCTCTTTCACATCTTTGTTTACTATGGCAGAAAAGCCAGGATTTTCAGAAAACTCCATACTAAAAATTTAGATATTATTGAGTTAAGGTAGTTTAGAGGAGAATCAGTCATAGTGCCAGGGGAGAGCATTGCTTTTCATTATTAAGTAGTAAAATGCTTATTTATCCTTTGCAAATTCAAAAAATTATGATTTTTCAATGTAGTTTAATATTTTAAATTTATTTTAAGACAATCTTTTCTCAATTTACGTACCAATTCCAGTTCACTCCCCCTTTCCTCTTCCCACTACCCACACCTTCCACTCACCCCAACCCCTCCTCAGAGAGGGTGAGGCGGGAAGTCAATAAAGTCTGGCAAATCACTTTGAGACAAAACCAAGGCCGTCCCCACTAGATCTAGACTAAGTAAGGTATCCCTTCAGAGAATGTGCTCCACAAAAGCCAGTTCAAGCAATAGAAATAAATCCTGGCACCGCTGCCAGTGGCTCCAAAGTCTGCACCAGCTTACAACTGCCACCCACGTTCAGAGGACCTGTCAGTCTGGAGTCAGTCAGCTCCCACTAACTCAGGTCAGCTGTTTCTGTGGGTATTCCCATCATAGTCTTGATCTCTTTGTTCATATTATTGCTTCTCCTTGTCCTTGACTGGGCTCTAGGAGCTTGACCCAGGGCTAGCTGTGGAGCTCTGTTTCTGCTTCCATCAGTTTCTGATAAAGTTTCTATGATTATAATTAGGGTAGTTTTCAACCAGTTTATAGAGGAAGGCCAATTCAGGTCCCACTCCACTAATGCTTAGGGTCTTATCTGGGGTCGTCCTGTGGATCTGGAAATTTACCGAGTGCCAGGTTTCTTACTTGGCCCATAGTGGCCCCTCAATCAAGATATCTCTTTTGTTGCTCTCCCATTCTAATTTAAAATTTATTTTTGAGAATTTCATGTATGACAATACTATATGCATACAATCTCTATTGTTTTCTCCTCCTTCCTTCATAGAAACTACCCTATCAAATATAAGAGTTCTATAATTATTGTTCTGACTCACACATATGCATATACATCTGATATACTACAATGTAACCAGAACATCTTGTGTTATCTGTGTGTGAAGGGTTTAGTGATGAACATTTACACTTTGACAACTAACATGGAGTTTGTTACTGAGGAAAAATTATTTTCTTCCCTTAAGCAACCTTTGATTGTTTTAACTATTTGTCTATGGGTAGGGCTTGTGAACTCTTTCCCTTCTGTGCTGACATATTACCTGTTGTGGTCTTGATAACTTCTTTAAACAGACATATTTTGAGAAATGATAGGTACAGTATACATATCTTGCCCAGATTAAGTATCTCACAGCTCTTATTCTGGTCCTTATACTTTTCCTACTCCATCTTCGGGGATGTGTTGTAAGGAGGGCTACTTGTTAGTATCCAGCTGCTTGCCCAAGAGATAATCACACAGAAACTGTATTAATTAAATCACGACTTGGCCCATTAGCTCTAGCTTCTTTTTGGCTAACTCTTGTATATTAATTTAAACCATTTCTCTTAATCTGTGTTTTACCACATGGCTGTGGCTTACCGGTTAAAGTTCCAGTGTCTGTCTCTGGCGGGGCTACATGGCTCTCTAAACTCTAAACGCTGCCTTCCTTCTCCCAGCATTCAGTTTAGTTTTCCCTGACTTCCTCTGCTCTACCCTATCAGGTTAAGACAGTTCCTTTATTAACCAATGGTATCCACAGCATACAGAGGGGAATCCCACATCATGGGTGTTCCCTATCTCATACATTTTACGAATTATGTTTTGTTATAGATGACCTCCTCCTTTTTACTCTGCATCAGTATAACTTATTTATTTTGGTTTTATGTTGTTCATACCATCCTAATTTATTTATGGTAGTTCAGATGTATCTGAAAATTTCTATTGTTCTGTTAGGTTTTTCACCTTGATGTCATAGAGGTTCTCAAAGTATTCTCTTATGCTGTTCCAGTTGCCTTTATTTATCCTGAATAGTGTTTCCCCGTTTATTTCTAATTTTCTTAATTCTGGTTCCTTTTTCTTTAGCTAATTCAAGTAAGAATTCATCAGTTATATAAGTGAAATGACTCTTGAGATTATTAAAATTTTCATTGTTTCTATTATTATATTAATTGCAGCCCTGGATTTTATTATTACTTTAATTCTATAAGGTGGGGATATAGTTTGATTGTTTATTTGTTTTGAATCCCTTGATTGTATCAACAAAATACAGGAAGGTGGTTACTAACTGAGATGGAATACCGAAAAGATAATGGGGACAAGGTGCCCAGGCAGATGAATCAAAGATATACATGAGGAAGGATCATGGCAGGATGATGAAGAACTTTTTAACAGGGGCAGAAAGACAGCTCTGTCAGTAAAGTGCTTATATCTACAAGTATAAAGTACTGGCGTTGATCACAATAATTCATATAAGAAGAAACAGGCATGGGGGTGTGCAGTTTGTAGTCAAAATTGTGATAGAGATAGGCTTGTTTTGGGGGCTCCTTTTCCAGCTAATCTATCATGCTTAATGTGAACCTGGTCAGTGAAAAATGCTATCTTATAATAATAAATGGGGACAGGGCAGCACATGAAGACTGATCCAGAGCTGTTCTTCAGCATCCATGTGACTTTCACATACATTTATCTATGCCCTATGTGTAACATAATATTAGTCTTAAAAAATAAATCCAGGAGTCAGATATAGGGTTAACACTGAAAGATCAGAGAAGCAGAACAGCCAGTCTTTGGATCTTACCTCCACTGAGTTCTCAGACCAAAGAGATGATCCTGTCCCTACTGATCCTCAGATGAGTGCTGTCTCTACAAAACTTCAGACTGAATTCAGTCTCTATAAAACATCAAAATGAATCCTGAGCCCCCATCTCCTCCTGTCTTCTATTCCTTTCAGTGTCCAGCTATATCACTTACCATCTTCACCTCTCTAGTGCTGAGATTAAAGGTGTAAGCCACAATGCTTGGCTCTATTTCTCTTTTAGACTGATTCAATTTTTTTTTTATCTAATGGTTTTAAAATCACAGAGATCCTCCTCTCTGTTCAGAGTGCTGGGATTAAGGGATGTCTCACCATTGCCTGACTTCTATGACCAACTAGTGGCTAGCTCTGCATTCTGACCTTTATGCAAGCTTTATTTGTTAGATGAAAAACAAAATATTACTACATGTATGAACATGTATATAAGCAAACATTTATAAAATCTTATAAATGTAGGTCCCAGCCATGAAAATCTCATAGAAGTCTCAGTAGTTTACCCTAAGGGAATACCTGGCTTTGTGAGACCAAAAACTGAGACTAATCAAGAATCTCACAGGAATAGAACACCCTCATATTCCAACCATTAGGGTCACTTGAAAGCACACACAATTGCTTTTCACCAGGACACCTCTAGACAAATGTCTGCTGATCAGGATTGAACCCATCACCTCACACCCTGCTAATGTAACTTTTCTAGTTTTTGCCTTTAAATAGTGACCTCTAGAAGGGTGGGGTACCTGTTCTTACTGCTGCACTGATGAGGTTACTGCTGCCTTGTAATGAGCACAAAGTAAACCTTGCTTTTGCATTTTGGTGAGTCGGTCTTCCTGGAGGTCTTTTGGAGGTCTCCATGGACTAGGCATAACAATAAACAGTTTCATCTATAAATACATGTATAAAAGTCTCTATTGTTCATATATATA
>NW_026067949.1:18875104-18895344 GCF_014885135.2 Alexandromys fortis
TATATATATATTGTGAATAGGTCAATAATAAGCCAATCAATATTTATTGCTAACATTGTAAGGAAGTAATACCATTGTAATCTAATTTTCCATATAAAAATATCTGTTTCACACTATCTTTACAAACCAGCACCTAAAAGACTATTTTCTAAGTACATTCCCCATTATGTCTGTGCCATAAAGATCCTTATGAAATGTTGTTTCTTAAATGGTGTGTTTGTTAAAGTTGAACTGAATAGTGTGATATTTCTCCTCCTGTATGTAAACTGTTTTCCAATAGAGGATATTGTCAAGTGTCCCAGATCCTTCTGATGGACTTTAACTTCTTTTTTTACATAGATCAAGAAGTTATTGGCTTCCAAGGGAATAAAATGTAAGTTTTTTTTTTCCTTTTGACAATCTAGGATATTCAGGGAAGTCATGATCGTGCTTCAATAATCCATTACTCATATGTGGCTTTGAATTTTTTATGGCTTTGAATTTTTATGATTCCAAATTTACTTTGATTCAATTGCTCTGGAGGGTTAATCACCCACAATTTTAAGATATCTGCAGAAATATTTTATACTTTTGTGATATGATCACCAGTTTTAAAAGTTATCTATTTCTTATACGTAAAGTATAGTCGTAGCTAATATATTTTACCTAGGGAAAAATACAGTGTAAAATTATCCTCTGCTAGTATTTGTGGTAGTGACAGATTTTATGGATAAGTATTTATTAGACATCTAAGCTTACTTGGACTTGGCTGAGCACAATAGTTTAGGTCATTGTGGACAGGAAATAAAACATAAAATGAAAGCTTATATGGCACAATAAATTCACATAAAAGTGTGTAGAGTGTTTGGCACACTCTGGGAATGGGACAAAAAGGCAACAAAAATATTTGGAAAATAGAAGGAAATACCTTGGCAATATTTCAAGAGATAACTGCCTTACAAGATGAGTAAACTTTCCGGAACAGAATAACATTTTACTTAGCTCTTCTTTAATATAACATAGTGTGTGAGAGGACTAGTTAGAGATTAAGTGACAGAGGAAAATTTGAAGAATGTGGAAGGCAGGTTGAAAAGTCTAAATTTCTTATGTTGGAAAAAAAAGACATATTAGACTGTCTCATGAAATAGCATAGACTTTTATATAGAACATTTTAAGCTTAGCAATCAATATTCTTAAAATAAGTATAACATTTAAGATAAAATAACAGACATGCAGCTGTTTTACAATCATGCTACGTTTATTGTTATTAGTCGGTGCTCTCTAGAATAAAGAGGCAAAGAACAAAAACTTCCTACTTCTATATTCTAATATAACCTTCCAAAAGAAGATGTAGCTCAGAGTAGAATCAGTTCTTTCCACTTTAATAGATCTGATTTAAAAGCAGTATGATGTCAAAAATCTAGATTAAAGGTGTGTCTTCTCACCTCAAAAATCCAAATATAGCCAACTTGATAACCAAAACTATCACTCATAGGAATACATTACTTGTTCTCAGAGATAAATTCAGAAATATTAAATAATTTTAAAAGTGTTCTGTACAACAGAAAAAGCCATATTTAGTACACAAATGAGAACACTCCCATAGATCGCAATTTGTGATAATACTGTTCTGAGAAGTTATGATAAAGCATATGCCATAATAATAGTTAACATGTACTGAATACTACTGTCCATGATCTATTCTCTTTTCAAAGCACTTTCCCTAATTCTGGCATTTTCATTTTGAGATGTCCTCCATAGTCTTAGAACAAAGAAAAGACATTAGCTTACTCAATGTTGGTGTCTGCATATGTATTGAGCTCTGTATCCCCAGTGTCAATCCTATATATAGCAACCCAGTCATATATGTACACTCTTAGGGCCAAATTGGGGCTTACATATATATGGCTGAGCCTCACTGTGATTTACACTTTGAATATTAATCTGGTGAGCCAATGCAAGAACAAATGAAACAATTTTTGGGAGGTAGGGCAGCCTCTGGGTTTTTTGTTTGTTTGTTTGTTTGGTTTGAGACTCTGTGTTTGTATTCTTGCTTTTCACCCAATGGCACTCTTTTTGAAGATGTGAGGAGGTGAAAAATTGCTGAAGAAGTGCTATACTGGAGACAGATTGGAGATTTAATAATCTGATGTCATTTTCTGTTATCTCTCTACTTTTGGACAGTCCGTGCAGTGTGATAGGTCAGGCTAATGCTCCTAGAAACCAGTTCCAAAATACACTGAACTACACATTTAACACTTAAACCAACTACCAGAATCAGGATTAACTGAAACATTTGAAGGTTGAGACAATATTGATTCTAATGGGATAATTTGTTTTAAAACCAGAGACGAAAACACAAACAGAAAATTAATGAAACAAACAAAATTATATATATTTTACAAATAAAATTGAAGCTGAGAAATAGAAGTTAAATAACTTGTTAAAAGTCACTAACTTCTTACTAAGAACATATGAAATTCAACTCTCATTCATATTCACTTGTAAATGTCCTATTATAATCTGTAATATATTTGTTACTTTTTTTCAGAAAAAGAAATACTTCCTACGTCTAAAAAACACACTTGTTCGTATTTAAGGGTTAAGTCAAGAATAATCATAGAATTGCTCTGTCTTCTAAAAGCAAAGTAAATTTTTACTTTTTCATTTTTAAATAAAGGTGCTTCTATTGTTTCATTTATTTACTCACTGTAATTCGTTTTCTAGAAACTTGTAGAAAGAATAACAGTTCAATTTCTATGCAGATACTATTCATCTTCTGTAATTGAACATCAGTTGATTCAATATAAAATATTTGTAATTGGTTATCAGTATTCATAAATATCATAGCTTCTTTCCTGTATTTTAAGTAAGGAAAATATCTAGCGTAGTATATGGTTTTAAAATAAATTCTGCATAAGAAACAAACCCATCCAAATCTATTAACCCAGTATTCTTGTACAGCAGGACATCCTCATGGATGTAGATTGATTTGTAGTTGTCAAAGATTTATTGTATACTTATAAAAATAAGCCTTAACTAATACTACTTGATCACATTTGATTCCTATATTTATTCATTTCATAATCTGTTCCTATTTTATGATTTAACGCAGAAGATATTATTGCTTTTATAAATACCTGTGAATTAATTTTCAGATTAAAGTTAAATCATTTGGTTTTTCAAGACAGAGTTTCTCTGTGCAACAATCCTGGCTGTCCTGGAACTCACTACATAAACCAAGCTTGCCTGGAACTCACAGAGATTTATCTGCCTCTCACTCCCTCATGCTAGGATTAAAGGCATGAGCCACTACCTCCATCGAAGGTCATTTGTTTTGGGACAATACATGATATAACCTTTAAAGCAAGATCAAGTTATGTTTTCTATTATCTATTACTTTAATATATTATGTATAATTTTAAATGCTTCATATTGATTAAAAGTGCCTGAATTTGTGAATCCATATAATGTGTTATGTAATGTATATGTATGTATGTATGTATGTATGTATGTATGTATATATATATATGTGTGTGTATGTATATATTATAAATATGGAAGTATAACTTTAGTAACTATTATCCATCCAGGAAGGGTCTATAAAATATACAGTAATCATCATATTCATAGATATTTCCTTCATTTCCATTTCTTTAATGTAGAAAATAACCATGTTAGTTTTATATGTGTTTCTAAAGACTACTGAGTACAATATTAGATGGAAAGAGTAAGTGTTTTTCCCTAAATATCTTTGGCTAATACATGAACCAGTATTGTAAAGATGTACATTTATATGGCAAAGGAAGAAAATGTGTGCTTTATAAAAACTGATGAACTTCATTGCATTGCCTTTCATTATTATTTTATTATCTTTATTACTTTGGAACTAAGATTTAGAAAGAATTTAAAAATTCAACAAATTCGAAGCTCTTAAAAGTTCATCCACTACACATAGTCCTTGTGAATTTTTTTTACTGAATTTAGCTCTACCACTACATTCTTATTAAAGATGATTATACATAGTGTGTTCTGCCTTTATGTTTGCATCCTAAGAGAAATTTATATAAGAAAAATATTTAAGAGTCTATGGTAAAATTGACTCATGATGCAGACAGAAGAAGTGAAAGTTGATTTATTGGAATAAGTGTAATGACCATAATAATAGATAAAGGATGTCATTAAAACAGAAAATACAATTGGACATTTTGATAGTGGTGATTACACATTTATTCATCATAAATTGTAGCCCACTACAATTACTAAATATTTTTATATAATTTGTGATATAAAAACTCAAATGCAGTCATAGCAATCATAAATTGCTTCCATTACAAGACAGATAATACTTTTGACTAAGATTCATATAAAAGCAAGTAATTTTTATCTTTAGTCAAACTTTTAGGAAACAGAATAAGAGCCACAGAAGAATAGGTCATTAACTATCTTTGCAGAAATGTTACTTAAATATACTTGAATTATCATGCAATTTATAAACATAAAAATGCTATCATCTACTCTATACTTAATCCTAGCCAAAAGGTTAAGAAACCAAACTCCTATCATCTATTTTACTTGAATGAATTTGTTTAAAATGGTGGTTTGAATATTGTGATATACTAAAGTTATAAAGAAAAACATAGTGAGTTCTCACAATGAAGACAATTTAAATATTTCAGTAAAGGTAGGTCTAGGAATGAGATGTAATTGGAACTAGGTCTTGTAAACCAGGTTGGCCTTGAACTCACAAAGATTTGCCTGCCTCTGCATCCCAAGTGCTGGGATTAAAGGCAAGTGCCACCACCCCTCAGCTAAGACATAATCTCAGTTTCTTAAGATGCATGTAATGTTTAGTGATGTGTACTCAGAAAATCCCTGTTGGGGACCAGCTTCAATAAGGATACCACTTACCTGGGTAGGGAAATGTGAATTAGAAAAATTAGTAAGGAGAACAAAGACACAAGTGAAAATAACAAAACATAAAACATAGGATAGTGCCAGGAAGAAATTCCAGAGAATCCTGAGCTGTCCTGTTTAAGTTTCCATATATTTTTATACCTCAATACAAAAAGGGGGGAGAAGAAAAAGACTGCTTTAACAAAGATACAAAGAGCAAATAGAGAAGTTATTTATTACTGCCTGGACAGTCACCCAAAGTTCTTCTGTACTATTGGGGCATCCGTCTTCAGCTTATAGACCCGTAGTGTCCAGCAGACTTTTTCATGAAGCAGGAAATTTCAAAGTCAGTTCACCCTATTTTGGCAGCTTGTCAGTCACTTTCTTCTGTGTCCCACAGAATGTCTGGAAAGATTCCACACATTCTCATCCTTTGTGGAAACAAAAGAACCTCTTTTCCAAAGCAACAAATCCTTGGACCCACATTTTGAAACCAAGAAACCTTTAATAGATATGTAGGCTTAGCTTAGAAGCCAATACAATGAAATGTCTCTCTGTACTTAGCTCCTTCACAGCCAAAAAATTCAAAGAAAACACAAATATATATATAATCCAGACTCTGTGATTTTTCCACCTTTACATGGTTTATTTTTTTTTTACTCCTTTTAATCTATGTCTGNCTTTAAAGACTTTATTTTTGATTTTATAACTCTCTATACTCTTTTTCTTCTCTTTCCCAAGCCTACTTAAATTTATCAAACACTGTGACAAATTTATAGGTCTTTTTCTTCTGAATCTGTCTTTATTGTGTATCTGTAATGCTTTTCTGACCAAGACTTTTTCTTAAAATGCTAAGTGCTTCTTACAAACCTAAGCAGCAGCATTGTTAGGGAAAACAAGGCCCTGATTGCTTGCTCCACCCAGTTCAACATGCAGAGCTGTCTGGTGCCTCTGAGAGCCGTGTACATTGCACCATTATTAGACACACAGTGGGTCTGTGTTGCCGTTAAGGAAGCTGAAGCACTCTACTCACAGAATCCACTTGAATGCTCTGTAGCAGAATCTTCCTAAAGACCAGAGTTCATGCTGGCAGCATGGACAAGGAAATTGGCATAAACTGTGAGGGTTTGTGATTTTTTTCTGCTACCAATGAATCAGGAAAATCTTTCTTAAAGGAGCTGCAGCATTCTACCAGCAGCAAGCAAACTGCTGGCTACCAAGAAGCCGTGCTTAACTCTGTTGTTTTGTGTCTAGAATTACTTTTTAAGCTTTCTCAAGTTTTATGTGAGTTTAGCCAGCACACAGTGGAGTGCCAAGAAAAGATACTTTAAAAGGGATAAAATGAAAAAAAAAAAAAAAAAGGAATCATGGATACAAATTATGGAGGCTTATGGCAATGTGTTAAAGATATGATTCATTCTTAAGGAAAAGTACCTTGTGTGCAACAAATTAGGTATTTGTTGTGTAGTATGAAGAATAAGTAAAAAAAAGAGAAAATGATTGTGAGGACACATTCTACAGCAATTATTAACGACATCAAAGAATTTATGTGAAACTAAGAAAATATTCCCTTATATTTCTGTACCAGTATTCTCCTTCATAGAACTGCACATTGCCATAGTAAAGCACATGATGTACATACATGGTGATAATGACTTTATCTGTGAAGGATCAGAAAGAACATCTTTCAGACTCTTTGAGCCATAGCTCTATTGTAGTCACTCGCCATTGACCTGGAAACTGAAAATACTTAATATTTTAAGAAATAAATATAGTTTGCTTCTAAGTTACTTATTACAAATTATTATAGTTGGTCTATAAACTATCACAGATTATTCCTAAATTAGATAAAAATAGAATATTCTGGAAGATTACATTGTTTATTATAATAGAAATACAAGCATTTAAAAATATCTGTTTGTAGATTAACTTTTCACATTATGTCGTAACTCAATGACCTATTTTTCTT
This sequence comes from Alexandromys fortis, assembly GCF_014885135.2. NCBI lineage: Eukaryota > Metazoa > Chordata > Mammalia > Rodentia > Cricetidae > Alexandromys > Alexandromys fortis. The sequence goes on from NW_026067949.1 coordinate 18,881,949, forward strand.
CATTTGTATTTATTCTTTGAGGACTTCATACATTCTATATGTTATAATATTCTTCCTTATCTTTCAAATCCTTCAAAATCTTCTTCTAATTTCCTACAAACCCAACTCCATGTTCTTTAAAACAAAGCAAAAGAAAAGGGTTACCAAAGAGTACAGAAACTGATTTCCTTTGAAAATATACTCCTTGGGTTGGTTTAAATAATCAGTTTCATTCTGTTGAAAAAAGCTAATTTTTCATATTCAAGGACCAAACATTTAGCAACAGCTTCTTGGCAAGAAGTTGTACTTTCTGCCTATTTCTCATTGAAAATGCTGGGGTGTTTGTCCTGTTTAAGTTTATACAGGTCTAGTGTACACATAGACTATGTGAGTTCTTCTTGAGTCTTCCTTGTTGTACTTAGAAGATACTGTTTTCTTACAACTGTCCAGCACTTCTTATTCTGCATAGATACCAAGCTTTAAGAAGGGTGTGTCAAATACATATATAATTCAGGGATAAGCATTTAAAGTTTCTCTTTCTCTGTATACTATTTTTGTGTTTCAGTGTTCATTACCATCCACCTCAAGAGGAAGGTTGAAGGCTGCAGGCTGACTCTGTCTCTGATATATGGGTATGGCAATATGTTCGTAGGAGTCATGCTATAGCCATTCTCATTTAGCAGAATGCTAGTAAGAGTTTTCCTAGGGGCCATGATAACCCCTTTCAAGTTATTGGCCTCATAAATAATAGAAAGTATGGATTTCATCTATTAGAGCAGACCTTAAATAAAAACAGAAGTGATTAGTTACTTTTATAATATTAATGCTATATTTGTATAAGTAGACATTTCTTGTAGGCAGGTCATTTTTATAGCTCACAAGACTTGTAGATGGCTAAGATTAGTGATACTTTTCTTCTCCTGTAATGTGTACAAAATCTTCTCGATCTATGAGTGCTAGTCATTAAGAGTTAAGCTATATTTTTTTTATGTTCTGGGCTATTTATATGCAGTGTTATTAAGTTCAGCATCTTACTCTCTAGCTGTAGAGAGTAAACAATATCATTGGCCAACAATTTAAAAATAAAAAGATGTAACCTACTTGAGATATTGCTGTGTTTATTTGGTAGCATATTATGTCCCAATGAGGTGCTGTCTCCATCGTTATATGGTGAGTCCACTTAAATTCCTTTTGTGTATCTATGTGCTTTAGAAAATGGCTAAAGAAGCAGGTCTTAATACGGCATTTCAAATGATCTTTAGTGTTAGATATCTAGTCCCATAGCCCTTCTTCTAAACTGCCTATCTCTCCTCCATCTCCTTTAATCCCATTCTAATTCTCCCTTTGTCTCTGTAATATTATAGTGTAGTCTATATTTTATCTTCATTAACTCCATAATAATTTTGTTTTCAAATTAGAACATATTCTCCCATGCTTGGAGTTAGGATTTCAGTATATTTTTCTGAAGGGATGTACTCTAACCATAATGATTATTTTAATTGCAATATAAATGTATGTATGTAAAATACAAAGAAGAGCAACAAAAAATAGAAAATAAAATATTGAGCTAAACTTAAGTGGTTGAGGCTTCAGATGCATTAATTTGGGAAAGAAGAAATTAAAATATGAATCAATCAAAATTATAATCATGCATAATTACAACAGAAGGACAAGGAAAGCCAGAATAAACGATAGTAGGTTTTTCAATCTCTGATGATGATAAATTGTCCTGAAAAAATCTATGGGTAAACAACACAATGGTGATCCCATCAGACCCAGTGCAGCTATATTATAAGATTAAATGTCATTTTTAGCTCAAACATACACCCTGTAAAATACAGGAATTATCTATGAAGTACTTAATTATAGGAGAAAATGTAGTAATGATGTTATCATAATGGTAGCATACATTAACATGTTCTTTGGATACGAAAAAGGAAGCAGGATGATTTCAAATAGAAACTAAGATGAATTCCTGAATAAGATGTTAGAAGTTTGCTTTTCTAAATAATTATAGTGCTCCACAGTTTAAGCAAAACTACACACTGGGTTTCTGGAGAGTATTATACCTCATGGCATTTTTTTTCATTTAGAATATGCTATAGATATATGTTTTCCAAATAATTATTTCAAAGCTTATAAGAACAAAATTATTTGAAAGCGGAAGTTTCTATTTTCGGTTAATATTAAGGTATTATTTTCTTAAGCAGAGAAAGTTTACATAAAACAAGCCTGCCATTTTGTTACTATGAAAACAGGAAAGAGGAATTTATGTTATGCCGCAATTTCTCCCTGTATGAGAATCTTCCCATGTTTAGGAGCCCCACTGATTGTTAATCTTCCAGGCATCTTTTCATTCTAATTACTTATGGTCTCTATTTTACTTTATCTTTATTCCTTTACTGAAAGATTAAGACAAGGTTTGAGGGTGAGCATTTAGAGGACAGAGGAAGAGCAGCCTTGCTCAGAGAGAGGATTAGCCACTTGTGATTTATAATCAAGCATATCTAAAAGAATAATCAAGCATCCGACGAAATTCTTCCTGTGGGTAAAAGTGAATGATTAAAAAGTTTCTGTGAAAGAAGCCTGAATCAGTGTAACTATTAAGACAGCCATTCTATGTGAACACTTTTATTAGTTTCTGAAGTACCTTGCCAATGCTCATTCAGCAAGGAAGACTTAGCGTAACAATCATTATATAGAATTCATGCCAAGGGTTTGAACTATGAGACATAGGCTGTGCTAATGATGAGGTGAACTCATTTAACGTGTACACAGGTTTAATGGAAACATTCTACCAACTGAGAAACAGACATGCAAATATTTGCATGGGAATTTATGATATTCTCTGTGGTATAACAGATTAAAGTGGGACAAAATGTGTATAAACCTTTCAACAGTGAAATGTTAAACTGAAAATAAAAAAAAAAAAAACAAAGATGTCAAAAACCATATCCCCAAGAAGGTGGAAGGTGATTACAAGTTCCTAGCACTGCAAAGTGAACCAAATAAATTTACTTTGGTTATTAAGTTGTTGTGCACACAGTCTTCCTAGAAAAACAGGAAGTTGTCTGCTTTTGTAAATGCTACTTTCATCTTATTTATTTCAAGCAGCTACTAGGAAACAATGAAATTTGGTGCTGAGTTGAAGATAACAAATTTTTATCGACCACAAATTTATTTGCATACACCAGAAGAGCAGACACACAGAGGAAAATGGTGAACTAGAAAAAGACTGAATAAAAGAACTATGTGTGTAGACTAGACAGCCTCGAGGATGCTCCGTTCTATGTGTGACACTCTGCTCCATCATTACTAACACATTGCTAATAGAAAGAATCAATTTAATTCTGAATTTCCAAGTTAGATAAATAATTTGCCAGAGCTGGTTTTTCCTCTCATTACTCTAAAGGACGACCTTCCCTTCTACATCTGGTGATCAATATGAATACATGCCTTTCAGATTCACATTTCCATGTGGCATCCAGCGCAAAGACATGCCTGTACCAGTTTGATCATTCCCAGACAATAGACAATATTTCAAGGCTTAAGTAAAACAGATTTAATTGCCAAACAAGATTTCAAGGAACTGAACTTCATTTTAATCACAAACAAGCTGCAAGGCAATTTTCAATTACAGCAAGCTTTTTTATTTTTCTCCAGCTGTGTTTCCCTGCTGATTCCTGAAATTACATGTAAGTTGTCCCAGATTTTCAAGTGGTGTACCTACGGAGGTTTTTCTTTTGTCAGTTGATGAAGTATCTGTGATTAGAACTTAAATAAATTGGCATTTATAAGATTCATTACCCCACCCTGTAAATTTCAGGACATGATGATGAAGCATAAAGATAGCTGGAGATATCCCCAGGGACAGTATTGAGCCTAATTAGGCTGCTGGTGCTGGAAGACATCACCTCTGCTGCAGGAACATCAAACGATAATGGGAGAGCTAAGTCCTAGAAAATGGAATCTGTTGGGTTTTAAACAATCAGGTCAACAAGGAATTGTAGTTTCAAAGTTTTACAAAGTCCCTGCTTTTAGCAAAGTTTGCAGCTGTTTGTTTCCCCTAACAATTGTTTTCACATAAAGCCTTAGTGTTGGCAGAATTGAAAATGATTGTACTTACATTTGGAGAGTTCAAAGAAAATCTGGCACTTACAGGAAACCCTGTATTATTCTTTGAAAAAATAAGAGAGCAGTGTTATACCCTACAAAAAAGAAAAGCAATACTCATGTCATAATTTGCTTTGCTTCGTTTATGAATCTAATTACTACTCGTGTGCCACTTCTAAGTCCCTTCATTTTGTTTTTCTTACTGGCCACTCACTGATGAAATCTAATTGTCAGTTCTTATTATAAGACTTTTTTTTTTTACTACTTTTATAAAGCTCTGATACAAAAACACAAAGGTGAAATTCGTATCAAGAGAAGATGTGAAGTTAGAAATGCAAGAAAAACAAATACAGAATGTTCTCAAGTAGATACAAAACATACATTAGATCAGTCACAGTAGTTTTTTTTTTCCTAATTTTTGAACAAATACGAGGTGTCATTGACTCACTATAAATTTGAAAAAGTAATGCAAATGTACAAAAAAGAAACAAAAACAATTGAGTTTTAAGTATAAGAATTGCTTCAAGTTCTTTGTTTTGTTTTTGTAGACTAAAAATAAAAGGTTGGTGACTGAAAAAAAAAACAGAACTAAACAAAACGTATTATAAAAATTCAGGAACAGCCCTTGAACAAAGACAGAAGAACTAGGAAAACAGTAGTTACGGTCGAGTATCTATACAGTGGAAGAAGTACAACACAGAGACAGGACATGTCCTTGGGGATCTCTGGGCAGAATTTAGAGTATTTAAATGGTTTATGTGGGTGCTGAGATTTTGCCTAATGAGTCTTTAGGTGTTTACTATGAGACTGGAGACAACAGATTGGAAATTAGAGATGTGTAAAGACAATGAACTGGAAACATATTTTGGTAGATTTGGAAAATGCAAACTAAATTAAATGAGGCATAACAGTAGCTTGAATTTAAAAATCTAAAATGGAAATTATTTTTTTAGTCAGTTGTTTTAAACAAAAGTTGTGAAAGAGGAAAAAATGAAAACAAAAGATATTGTAAGACATGCATGACTTTTCATAAGTCATGGGGATTTTTTTTTATATAAAACAATGAATAGGTTTTCTGAAACAGTTATTTTTCATTATTGAATTTTTATACTTATTATTAGCATTCCAGTCATTATAGGTATAGCAACTATGTGAGACCTTCCTGTAAAGTGCAGATTTCAACATTTCATGAACATGTATACATTCTAAGAAGAATTTAACAATGAAGGAACCCTATTTATTTTAATACATGCCATACATGTTTGCAAAATTTAATTAATATAAAATATTCCAAATCCTCTTCCATGCTGGATGATTTTATCCTAATTTTCACATGACTATTGATTTTTCAGAACAAGAAATTTTAGTACAAACATGATTGAGTTACATATGTAAATGCATATTTTAGCATTATATTTTATTATCTTCTGAGTTTCTGTTTTTTAATCACTATTTCTACTACTACTATATTATAACATTTTATGCTTAAAATATAAGAATCATATCTTAAAATAAATTTATGATCTGTAGTTGTAACTCTTACAGATTTAGATATATTATTGGACCATGTATATGTATGATATGCAGTTAAGGAGAAAGTGTGAAAATACATAATAACAATGCCTAATGGCAGGAAAAAATAATTCTTCACATATATTTGACTGCCTTTTTGCTATTCTTGTTTTGTAATCCACTGGGTGCAATTAGCGATGCTTGAATACACATGTGTTTCAAGCACTAGGGAATTTGTCTCCCTCCAGAGGCCTTTTCCCTGAGAAAACTGGCTAACCTGATTATCTCTACCCCACAGTCCTCAACAGTATACCTCCTCAGTTAGAATTAGCTCTCCAAAACTCTCTCCATCCATGCCAGAACTATAACTGGGTTGACCTCATGTAGGTTTTGTGAAGTAATCTAAAGCATCTGTGAGATACTATTTGCCATCATATTGGGCTGAAAAGACAACTTTTCACAGGACTCCTCCCAGTTTCCTGACACTTTACACTCTGCCTGCCTGCTCTCTTGTGATGGTCACTCAACCTTGGAAAGGACAAAGGTGGTGTAGCTCTCCCATCTCTGGCTGAGCACTTGCAGTCACTTATTCTCACCAGCATGTTGATGAAGTGAGTCTTTCCAACAAGCACTGAATACTATACAATGAAGCGTCTCCAGCTCAACTCTCAACATTTCAATGCTTCAGTTACATAAAACATCTTTAAAGGTTTTTTTTTTCTATTCTAAGTCTGCTTACTTTCTTGTTGTCTTCTGAAACATTTAATTAAAAAAATGTCCCATGATCTAATTCAGTTCTGACACAATTTTAAGCTCAGTATAATGTAAAATATCAAAACTAACAATTTGAGATTCATAAAATAGTGTTCAGGGATCCATTTTTTCCCTAAAAATCTCCCTTCCATATAATTTCATGAGGGTGATGTATTTATTTCATGTAAATATGGCTAAGTAACTATGCACACTGATACTCATTCAAAATAAAAATCCAAGAAAGACTATTGAATTGATTTAGTAAAATAACTGTACCTTAGCTGGATTATAAGTTCTTTTTTTAGAGATGTATTTTTCTTCCTTTATTTTATTACATACTACTGCTTCAATATCCAAGTTCTAAAAGTCTAGCTGGCAAATAGAAATCTTATTGATATCATGTATCTATAAAAGCCAATTTTTGGTCTATATGGTATATGAAATCAATCTCAGAAGAAAGAGTTTAGCTAGACTGCCAATTTACTCTATTTTAGAAATTCATATTTCACTGACAGAGCTATTCTGTCAGTGAATATTTTAGTAGCGCATGTTAATAACTGACAGTATAATCCTTATTTCTGCATTAAAATACTCATTAGGGACAGACTGAATAATGAATTTCCCAAGTTATAAATTAGTTTCCATTAAATATTAGTACTTTTTAAAGTAGTCAATAAATATTAGTTTTGAGTACTTTTTTATTATTCCTATTATAGAAGTGTAAAATTAAAAAATAAATAACGATAGTGAAGATATGCTTATAATAGATTTTTAATTTTTTTAGATTTTTAAATTTTTATAAGTTAACACAAACATTTTCAATGTAGATATCTATATATGTCAAATTTTATGTTGCCATTTAAGAGAAGCTATCTCTCCTTTGATTAAAAATATGATGATTTAGGTTAGATAGAAATATTTAAATATAAAATTTGACAATCACATACTACACAAATTAAATATATTATTTTATAATATGTACAAATTGCAATAATTAAAATACCAGTAATATAAAGGAAGTGAATGTGTTTGTAAGGATATTAAATAGTCAAAAATTTAAATTCTATCTTGGATGAGTTGAGAGGAAATTCTGGCTGTACTCAAATATACAAATAGTATCAAAATGACAATAAACTCTGTGAAGAGCCCATCACCAGTGCTAACCACTCTGCATTTTATTCTATTCTATTACTCCTAGATATTTCAATCCTTGACTCAAGATTTATTGTATCCATATTGGTTTTTCCTAGTAAACATATCTATAGTCAGACTAAATAATTAGTTAGAATATATACCATCATTCTTAGAAAGTTTATCCTGTCAATACAACTAAATTAGAGGATCTATCTCTGGCAAGTACATGTGCTAAATAGCCAGATGCTGGAGAGTATAAACAATGGTAGCAATTGAAGAGAGACAGTACTTTGGCTTTCAATAAATTAGAACAGCACATCAAATTTCCTGACCAACTCCTAAACTTAACCATAAACCATAGACTCTAAACTCAGTTACATGTATGATTAAATGACACAGAAGTTTAACAAAGAATACTTCACAAGGATGTCTGGAGTCAAGAAACTCCATTGTTGGAGAAAGTGATGTGGGATTTTCTTCTGTATGCTATGATGAATAAAGTAATTTTTTGACCGCATAGCAGAGCTATAGGGGAACAGAGCTAGGTGAAGAAAACTAAGTTTGATGCTGTGAGAGAGAAGGCAGAGTCAGAGATATTCCATGTAACCCCGCTGGAGATAGACACTGGAACTTTAATGGGTAAGTCATAGCCATTTGGCAATACACAGATTAATAGAAATGTGTTAAATTAAAATGTATGAGTTAGCCAATGAGAAGCTAGAGCTAATGGGTCAAGCAGTGATTTAATTAATACAAATTCTGTGTGATTATTTCAGGTCTGAGCACCTGGGAACCAACAAGCAGCCTCCTCCAACACAACTAAATTCTTGTTAAACCTGAGAGGGCTTGCAAGGGAATTCCAGACACAAAAAGACAAAGTTTGGCTGCATTTTCATTTCCTGAATGGGCTTTGCTCACTGGAGGAATGCTTTGGCTCCTTTAAGAGAGGTTTTCCTGATTCACCAGTAGCAGGACAAAAAGCTGTGCTGTTTTGAAATGCCAGCTTTCTCTGCTGTGCTGCCAACATGACCTCTAGTTCTTTCAGGAGACTTGTGAATAAAGGAGTTTGTGAATAAAATGCTATCTATTGCTTGGTGGTAACATGGATCTGCTGTGCGCCTAGAGAGGTGGCATTGTACATGGCTCTCAGAGTTGGTGAGCAAATAAGTTCATGTGTACAACTGTTGCATTAACATAAGATTAGCCAGTGATGACGATGCACACTTTTAATCCCAGTACTTGGGAAGGAGACAGAGTTGGATTTTTATTCATTTAAGGTCAGCATGGTCTATGGAACACCTCCCAAGACAATGAAAGTTACACAGAGAAAAGGTATCCCTCACAAAAAAAAAAAAATACATTGTGAAAAGTAGCAAATACAATGCTTAATTAAATAATTGTACCACCAATTATTTTAAATAAAAATAAAAGATTATATTCCATATAAACTGTTTATTGTCAATGTATTTAATTTATTAATTAAAGTATTATGAGAAAAAATTATTCATGTCAGAAGTGAGTTCCCTGTCTACATGTGTTCATTCTTTAGGAAATAAAGGAGGAAATAAGAATGGTCAAGCTTTAACCATTTACAAAGCAATATTCAGGAACATTATGACTTTGTGTCATTAATTTTACTTTATTTTATAATTAGGCAATGTTCTTGAAATGATAGATCAATATCAATACTGAGTCTTATCAATTTTGAAATTGTGTTGATTAATCTTCCTTCAAAACCTGTTCACAGACCTGTAGGAAGTAATATTGTAGCATATGAAGATGAATAAGAAAAACAATATTTATTTAATAGAAAATTATTATGAATGCATTTTACTCTTGACAGTGAATGAGTGGGCACATTTTCAGTGACTCATACAAATGTACATTTTAATGTGAAATAAAATATATTACATGAAAGCACAAGCATATTAACAGATTCTATCACAGTTGCTGGTCACTGTGGTGATGACTTTTGGAACACAGAAGCATATAAATTAAAATCATATTTTAAGAATGATGAGCTTTTTACCATTCTGTTGAATATGATTGGGTATATATAGGTACACATCTTTCAAAGGCAAGTTTTATTTTACTTTTTAAAATTATGTTTTTATCTTGTATCTTGATTCTTTTTGTGAACATGTATGTTTTTAGGTCTATGGAGAATACATAGAGCTACTGTAGTGTTTTGAACAACACCATAGGCTTATATATTTGAAATTTTATTCCCATTTAGTGGAACTGTTTGATAAATGTTAGTAGGTATTGACTCTTAGGAGTAAGTGTGCTACTGGGAGCTGTCTTTGAGGTTCCAGAAGCTCCAGAATTTTCCATTTATCATCTCTAATTTTTGTGTGTGGATCAAGATGTATGTTCTCAGTTTCTGCTCCAACAATCATGCCTTGCTCCTAGCCAACAAGGGTTAGCATATGAAACTCTAAGTCCCAAATGACTACTTTCTTCTATGAGTTGCCTTCATTTTAGTGTCTTGTCACAGAGAACTGGAACAGTAACTAAAACAGCTATCATATAAAATAGATAGGAAAAGAATCATTGTTATTGGTCAATTATATGAAGTAATGTTTAAATGATTGTACAACTGTTCTTATAATGATGATTGGTAGTTTTCATAGATGATTATAAGAAAGCAAACAGATAATGGAAGAGAAGCTGGTGGCTTGATGAGCGCCAGCTAAAAGCGAAGATCATATCTAATCTGCTATGTTTGTTGGAAGTTAGTCTGTGAAGTAAATCAGAAGCTAGACAACAAAGAGCATATTAGCATCCATAATACATCATTTTGTGGTAGGAACACGAAGAAGCTGTGAAAGGAGAATGGCAAGGCTGAAAATATAAAGTAGGACCATGAGAAAAATTCAGTAGCTCTTCCAAAACTCGGTACTATGATTTTCAGTTGTGAATTGCTTGCCAGTACAGAACTAATTTAGAATTATAGTTGACAGACAAAAATCTCCTTGATACTATTATTTGATGTATTTCCCTATCTTTTTATCTAAATGAACTTATAATCCAAATATTACAAAAGGTGTGTTATTTTAACACATCCCATGTGCTAAGTGTCTGAATAAAATTAATATTAAATGAGGGTAGAATATATATATATGTACATACAAAAACTCATAAAGAAATTAATATTCTAACATAGTACACATATGTTAAGGTGTTCTGCTTGGTATTATTGGACAGTCTCTCATTCTGTACCCTGGACTAACCACTAAGTAATGAGCGCTGTCTTGAGCTTGCTCTTCTCTTCCTACCTTTGTTGAATCAGTTTTGAAATTATAAGTTTGAACAACCATGGATGACTCTGAATATTGGGACTGTGTTCATTATATTTTGAGATTTTGGAAAGAGTCTTAGCTTCTTTAGAAAATTAAGCTTCAGCTTTATAATAATATTAGGTTTGATATTACAAAATATCATTTTCTCATTACCATATAGTCATCCTAATAAGAAAGTGTTGACCTTTATTACTGTCATTTTCTTTATACATTCAAGAATATGAAATTATCATTAGAATTCTTCTAAAATTTCCTTCTGTCTTTGATGGAGTTTTCATCCAAGAAAGAAAGAATAACTCAAAGCAAGAAGACAGTCAAAATCAGAACAAACCATATCATTTTGAACAACTACAAAAACTAAGAAAATTGTTAATCATATGAAAGTTGTGGGAGCCTGTCATTTTTTACAGTGCAGTCACCCAGAAAATATATGTGTGAATCTGTCCACAATATCAAGACTTATGAGTTCAGCACACTGTACTACAATGAAGTAACCAGATGAAGAAATAACCTAAGAACCATGTTTATAAATCTACCATTTGGAAAGTGCTATATCCTTGAAGTCTATGTAAGCCAATACTTTTTCATTTTTAATTTTAATTTATTTTTTAATTTCATTTTACATTCTATCCACAGTTCTCCCCTCCATCTATTTCTCCTCCCTATGTCTTTCCTCTAGCTCACCCTCAACCATCCTCCCAATAGCTAAGGTAAATCAATCTTTTAATTTTTTAAAATATTTATTTATTTATTATGTATACAGTATTCTATCTGTGTGTATGCCTGCAGGCCAGAAGAGGGCACCAGACCTCATTACAGATGGTTGTGAGCCACCATGTGCTTGCTGGGAATTGAACTCAGGACCTTTGGAAGAGCAGGCAATGCTCTTAACCCCTGAGCCATCTCTCCAGCTCCCCAATCTTTTAATTTTTAATTTCTCAGAACACCCAGATTCTGATACTTAATTAATGAATGAACTCAAAGTAAAAAAGAAAGCTATCGAGTGTTAAGATCATGATAACAAAATTGTTCATTCCCATTCCAAGTTTTATTTCACTTACATGACATTCTGTGTCATCAAGTACATTTAATCCTTTTGGTCTGAAGACAAAAACTTCAACATTTGCAGTTCATTTACAAGTTTGCTTGTCAGATTTAATACTGCACAATATTAAAGCTTTTGCTTAATGAGCAAGATGGTACAATAAGAATATAGTAGTCTGAATATAATTGGCCCTCATAACTTCTTAAAGGGTGGCACTATTAGCAAATGTGGCCTCATTGAAGTATGTGTGGTCTTATTGAAGGATGTGTGTCACTGTGTGGGCAAGTTGCTCTGCTGATGATTTGCTCGGTGTGAGAGTCCATTTCCTGTTGTATTCTGATCAAGATGTAGCTAGTACCATGTCTGCCTACATGTCAGCATTCTCTCTGCCATGATGATAATGGATTGAACCTCTGAAACTGTAAGTAAACCACTACAAATAAATGTTTTCCTTATAAAAGCTGCCATTGTCATGATGTCTTTTCACAGTATTCAAAATCATAATTAAGAAAATATGTTATAATGAATCACTTTAAGGAATCGTGTAAAAGATGAAATGTAAAAAACAATCCTGGGGAAATAAATACTATTACTAATACATTACTTTCAGGTAGAAATTGAGACCTATAAATCTAATTTTGAAGAGTTATTTCAGTTTTGATTAAGTTATGGTCTGCTCTAAGTTCCTTACAAAATCCAATTTTGACTCATAAATCTTTAAATGTTGACTTGAAAGCAGAATGAACATGAGTATTTATTTATTCTTAGTTTATCTGGTTTTTCTGCAGAGCCACTTGTTAAATGTGAGAGTAAGATTGACAGACTAACAGTCTGTAGAGTTTCCCGTCCTTACCACTTCAGTTTCATGCATTTCTCAGGAGTGCCATGCTGTGTTTTGCCTTGGAAGTTCTTGCATTTCAATAGTAATGGAAATATTCTTTTGGATGTATTTAAAATATCTCTTTCAATGAAAAACAGGGTTTGAAATATAAATTCACAACGTATACTATAGAAGATATAAAGTCATGATATTTACACACAAATCTTCCTAAACAAAGGGAGCAGTAGCCCACACAAAAACATAATGAAAAATACAACTTTTGAAAAATATAAGGGCAACATTGAATAAATGGGACCTCCTAAAACTGGGAAGCTTCTGTAAAGCAAAGGACACTGTCACTAAGACAAAAAGGCAACCCACTGACTGGGAGAAGATCTTCACCAACCCCGCAACAGACAAAGGTCTAATCTCCAAAATATATAAAGAACTCAAGAAACTAGACGGTAAAAGGCTAATCAACCCAATTATAAAATAGGGCACTGAGATGAACAGAGAATTCTCAACAGAAGAAGTTCAAATGGCCAAAAGACACTTAAGGTCATGCTCAACTTCCTTAGCGATCAGGGAAATGCAAATCAAGACAACTTTAAGATACCATCTTACACCTGTCAGAATGGCTAAAATCAAAAACACCAATGATAGCCTTTGCTGGAGAGGTTGTGGAGAAAGGGGTACACTCATCCATTGCTGGTGGGAATGCAAACTTGTGCAACCACT